>NC_041396.2:175476766-175776766 GCF_900747795.2 Erpetoichthys calabaricus | reverse complement strand
ACACAAAGACTGATTTGCGGTGATCAAAAGCATGTGTAGCAGATGATAAATGGTACATGAGAAAATGGCGTTTCTATACAGAGGACAAAATGGAGACGGGAAATGAGTTGACGGGATATGACGTCGAAGCTGTGGAACGGATACAAAGTCCTCAACATTTCCTGTGATGTCATCAAAATGAGTCGGATGTGTCGTCATTGTATGCGCTGGGAGTACTTTATTTTTCTTCTGTTTTCCTGATGAGAAGAAGGAGAGAGTCAAGTTAGTACCTGTTGTGATGTGAGATTTTGCATATAAGTTGATAAATATTTTGTATGTCTTTATTTGTAACTTAGGCAAAGCCATGTAATATTAGTGTTACATATGGTTTTAGGGGATGGCAGGTGTTAAGATGTTCTTTGCGCCATTGGTCTGAAGTATGGCTGTTTGGAATTGGCTTGTATCAAAAGCTTTTAAGTACCATGATGCCCTATTGGCTGTAGGGGTTGGACAGAAAAGCCATAAATCTCACACTCACTCTCTCTTAATAAAAAATTGATGAAGACCATCATACCATGAACTGAAAAAGACAACACAATGAAGAGCACAGCTCAGCAGCCATATTGAGACAGGCATGTGACCTGTTCTGAAGAAAGCTGACTTCAAATGATGCCTTAACTAGAGACATTTTAAGTAACTAACAAGTCTGTGTGCCGCCTGAAACTACACATCACCATTTATCAGGTTGTGTGGTTGCCAATATTCAAATGTACTTTAATATTATTCATAAATAATAACAATATGCAATAATACATTGTTTAAATTGTAGCGTAACTCCTGCTTGTCTTTTACTACACCTAATTGCCTGAGGTTACTGATATAGAAGGGAAGGTGGCGAGAAGTTATATACTATAATACCTTATAAACAGTGGTAAGTCTGTGAGATCTGAGGCATTTTGACAAAGGCTGCATATTAATAATACAAAAGGGGAAAGTAGAGCAATATAATACTCTACCAAGACAAAACAGTACCGTATGTTAACCCCTTGTTTCATGATGTTTCACTCACCTTTAGGCTTTTTGACTGCCTCCTAAGTGCACATGTGCGACACCTTGCATTGATTTATTTTTTATAATTTTTTCATTATTATTCTTGCCTGATTTAACTTGTTTTTCTTTTACAGTAACTACTACTTTGATATCTTGGAAAGCACTTTGAGTATTCTGTGTATGTGATATAATTTGTTGTTGTGTTGGACATGCTCTCCAACAACTGTGGAAGCCAAAGGAACAAAATTATACCTTGGCAAAAATTACACTAAACGAATGAATATGTAATGATACTCTGAGCCAGAAATCATAACAGAGTATGAAGTTAAAAAAAAAACTGTTCCTCTGCATTGTCAGCTTATGGAAGCCTGTTCTGAAGGACTGATTATATATTTTAAATTAAAAACTGGGACATGAAGGCATCAGAAGGGGTGAGGCCACAGCATTCACTTTCTTAGCCTCTGTCTGTCTCTGTCATGAACACTAGGAAGGAGCAAATGCTCAAGAAGCAATCTGAGACTTCTAAAAAGTAACCAGGAAAAAGCGAGAGCAAAAAAAGTATTAAAATTCAACACCTTAGAACGGGCAGAGAACAGGGCAGCAAAACAAAAGCAAATGTTGAAGCCAAATTACTCAACTAAACTAATAGCCAAAATATTAATTGCAAAATGTCCTCACACTAACTTGTTTCATTTTTTCCCCCGTTACAAACATTTTAAATTTGTTTTTGAAAGTTATTCAAATTTCCTCAAATAAGTGTAGCTGGATGCAGACTATAATTATGCTGTTTTGTCACATGACTTCCATCTCATGTGACCAGAACAGCCATTGCAATCACAAACAACATTCCTGTGACTGTCTGAAAACTCCACAAAATGGTGGCGCAGCCATTCCACATCACCCTCAGGGCTTTTGTAGCCAGTTCATTGGATCAATATTGTTACTGTAAAGCAGGGTTGTCAAACTCAAATGCCAGAAGGCTGCAGTGTCTGTAGGTTTTTACTGTAGCCACTTTCTTAATTAGTAACCACTTTTTGCTGCTGATCTTTTTGCCTTAATTTGAAATGATTTGCTTTTTAAGATTCAGGATCCTTCATTGTTTGTTTAACCAGCACTGAAACAAGATGCAAAGCAAGCCAGCAGACAACCAGCTAATTTAATCCCATTTTCATCCATATGATCCATTTCAATGAAGTAGTTGTAAAGAATAAAAGTGAAGATCTTTGAGATATTGATCCAGTCTGGCAACATGTTTTGAAAATGTCAGTTTTGTCAGGAAGCAAGTGGTAAGAAGCCATAGAAATGAAGAACAGATATCATTAACTGCAAAAATTAGCTCTGCTTAAGAAACTGTGTTGGAGTGAAAATTGTGGCCCCCCAGGAGTTTGAGACCCCTGAATCAGTTGGCCATTTGTTGATTACATTGTAATGCATAAGCCAATTAAAGTTAAGGTAAAAGTCCCTTTAGCAGGGGTAATTCTTCACTAGTAAAGAAAGTGGCTGCAATAAAAATTTCCACTGTGGCCTTTCAGCATCTGAGTTTGATACCCTTGCTTGTAGAGTATTTCAGGTGTTTGGTGTCATCTTACATTAGGTTCCAGTCTGTTTTGGGAGAGGTAAGTGTTCTCAGATTTGAGTTTCTTTTAGTGATTGTAATTGTGCGTTACATGCACGTAGTTATTATTATCATTATAAAGTTGATTTTGCTGCATATCATGGTGTTTTAAATCCAGCAATCCATCCTGTCTTTGTTTGTTTGCCTGTTACCACATAATGTCATTCTATTTAATGAGAGCCGCCCCTTGCTTTGTATTGCTAATTGTTTCTTGGCTCTCAACTGGGTTCACTGCTGCTCCCTGTTTCAGGAGACTTAGGGCATCTGCCCTCCTCGTGTGAAGACCTACTTGTATAAAGACCATGAGTTTACTTCAAGTCCATCGAGCAAGGCACTAGACAAGGCAACGGACACTCCTACTTGACCAAGGTGCTGTTCTTTTGTTTTCCTGTCAATGTCGTCTTCAGCATGTGTCAACAACCCATTCCCATTTTTAACACAATCACACTCCTTTATCAAGAGAGGGAGAAATCCATGTAACTTTCATCTGCTGTATCAAGCCACCACCTCAGATACTCAGATACTGTTTTGGCTAGTGGAACTGCCAGTCTGTGTTCAAAAAAGCAGACTTTATTCCAGTAACACCAACAGTACTTTCCTCTGCTTTCAACTTCTTCCACTCCTGCCACTCCACTGGTAGCGTTTGAGAGGGGAGACAAGTATTCTTACATCTAAAAACTGCAAATTCACCCCTCTGGGTAATGTATGCAATTTCACTACATTTGAATACCATGCTATTACTGTCTTCTTTCCAATTAACAAGACCATTGTTGTTGTTTATCGCCCTCCCGGTTTGCTCTGGATTTTATTTAATGAGCTCGATGGACTGCTTTCTTTCCTTCCCAGATGATGCCAGCCCACTTATAATTCTCAGGGACTTGAACATCCATCTAGACAGCTCTCTTCCTGTTGACTTTCTCACTCTTCTTATATCCTTCAACATCACACAGTTCCACACCTCACCGACTCACAAGGCTGGCAATCTGCTTGACCTTGTCCTTTCACATAACTGCACTACTACAGATGTAACTGTCACTTCTCTACACATGCATGATCTCATTCAGTTCTCTCTGCTGCTTCCCTTTCCTCACTCTTCTCCTCCCTCATCTGCATCCTTCTGCTGACACCTCCATTCCCTCTCTCCCATCCATTTCTCTTCCACAGTCTCCTCTGCTTGCCCTCCTCCTGACCACTTCTACTCTCTCTGCACCATCACTGCCACAGACATGCTATGCTCGACTCTGTCCTCCTGTCTTGACAATGTTTGTCCTCTCTTTTCCAGGCCTGCAAGCGGAAGACCCTCCTGTCCCTGGCTTTCAGAAGCACTTTGCAATCAATGGACCCACCTCCGGACAGCCAAAAGCAAATGGAGGAAGTCAAAGGCACAGACAGACCTGGCTAAGTATCAATCCCTTCTTGCATTCTTTTGTTCTGACACCATCAACACTAAGGTAAAGTTCTATCAGACTAGAATTAACAGCACCACCTACATACGCTCTCTTCTCAACATTCACGTCCCTTCTTAACCCTCCTCCACCAACTTCCTTGTCTGCTGAAAACTTTGCCACCTTTTTTCAGGATGGGGTGGCTGCCACCCATTATGCTACCTTCTAAATATCACCCAGCATTCTCCATATTCTCTCCACTCTCTGCCACTGACTTTTCTGACCTCCTCTCCAAACACCCCACTACCTTTCCATATGACCCTTTCCACTCACATCTTTTTCAGTGCCATCTCCTTCTCACTCATTCCTGCAATTACACACATCATTAACACCTCACTCAGCTCAGGCATGCTTCTTACCATCTTCAAACATGCTCTGATATCCCCTTCTCAAAAAACCAACACTCAATCCATCCCAAGTTAACAACTACAGGCCTGTCTCTCTCCTTTCCTTTCTTTACAAAGCACTTGAGCATGCTATTTCAGGTCTCTTCCTTCCTTGTACAAAATGGATTGCTCGATACCAACCAGTCCGGCTTCAAGAGGGACCACTCGACTAAGATCACTCTATTAACTGTGGTTGACCGGCTATGACTTGCTAGACCTATGAACATGATATCGGTCCTGATCCTGCTAGATCTCTCCTCTGCCTTTGACAAAGTCAACCATGACATCCTTCTTGCCACACTCTCTGACACTGGTATCATAGGAAATGCTCGCAGATGGTTTGAATACTACATCTTGGGGATATCCTACAGCGTATCCAGGCGAGAAGATTTGTTAAAGGCACACCAGACATGTTTAGGTATACCCCAAAGACTCGGTGCTGGGACCTCTACTTTCTTGTGATCATGGCCAACCAGTCTGTTTGACTCCCCATTTCTGTACAGCTTGGCTCAATGTTGCAAACACCTGCCAAGTCATTGTGCAACCTTGGATAGTGATTGATAAGCAGCTATCTTTATCAGACCACATTTTTGCTGTTTCTCAATCATGCAGGTTCACGCTGTAAAACATCCACAAGATCAGACCTTATCTGACAGACTATGGAGCACAACTTCTGGTGTAGGCTTTGGTCTTGTCCTGTCTGGACTACTGGAACTCACTTCTGGCAGGAGTACCTGGATGTGCTATCATGCTGCTGCAGATGGTCCAGAATGCAGCGGCCTGTCTTGTATTTAACCAACAGAGATGGGTGCATGTCACTCCTCTCTTCAGGTCACTTCATTGGCTCCATGTAGCAGCACACATTAAGTTCAAATCCCTGATGCTTACCTATAGAAGACAGTGGGTCAGCACATGTGTATATGGAGACACTGGTGAGGTGAGATGCTCCTTCTTGCCCACTCAGGTTTACCAGGGAACAACGTCTGGTGATGTCACCTCTGCATGGTATCAAGTCTCAATCCAGGCTCTTTTCCTGTGTAGTTCCTAGTTGGTGGAACTCCATTTGTACTGCTGACTCTCTCAATGTATTCAAGAAGCAATTGAAACCCTTCTGTTCTATGAATATCAACCTAATTGATAGAAAGGAAAATATATTTGATATTTTGTATTGTTGTTTAAGTTTAATTGCTTTATCAATTTATTAATCTATTTTGGTAAATGTATTAGTTGTTACATTTCCTAACTTGTGGCAATCAACTTTTGTTACCTGTCCTACTACATTTGCTGAACAAACTGGCACTAGCCTAATGTTACTCGATTATGTTTACCTGTTTTGTAAGTCACTTTGGATAAAAGCATCTGCCAAGAAAATAAATGTAAATGTACTTAGTTATAACAGAGTACCGTGGAGATTCAGCTATACAGTGTTGGTAAAAAGAGGTTAATGGTTGTAGCCTGGTGTATCGTTCAGGCCTCTTAAAAGTCATCAACATGTTGCCGCAAGAATCATTAGGAGGCTGTATGGTGTATATGGTGTTCTTCAACTGTGTAAATTCATTGGGGCATAGAAACAAATTATACCAGTTCAGTGTGGTGTCAGGAGAGAAGATGAACAGTTGGCAGAAAAACAGATCTTTAAGGCGACTGGAAGTTTTTGAGGGAAGATGAGGGAGGCAAGCTGAGTTTACATTAGTGGGCAATATTTCAAGTGCAGTAGAGCAGATGTGACTTGTTTATTTCTAACAAAATGATGTTGCACATTGTTGCGTATCTTTAGTAACTTACTGACTTTGTGTCATATCTGTCTCTGGCCAGTCTAGTACAAGATTTTAATTTTAAAGGAAAGACAATTAACAATTTAAAGTTAGCTGAATATTAAAATGGATGCTTTTCTGAGCAGTGTCCATGTTCTACCAAGACTGAAAACCGTATCAAACTAGATTTGAATACAGATGGATTGGAAAGAAGACTGCTGACAAAACCAACAATACCAACCAACCAACCAACCATACAAGCATGAGACGCTAAGCAAAAATCATCTTTTTCTGATGAAAAGCTGGAAGACAAACACCACCTACCTGTACAAAATTTGTTTTAGATTTATCCACAAATTTGGTCAACTAGCAACAGCACGTCACCTTCTTCAACACCAGCAACCCAATCCTGTCATACGTTGCATATTATTTTCTGTGGTGGCGATCTGTGCCACCACCACCTGAACCAAGCACCATGCAGTCCCCTGAGATAATGGAATGAGCTGTCCACGAGACCAACTTCATCACATCCTATCATGTTAGGCATGAAAACCAAGAGGTTTTTGAATTTAATTAATTCTTGTTCTGTTTGTAGAATTATTTCTTAAATAAGGAGGATTCTATTGCTTTTTCATCTTTCATTTCTGGGAAAAAAATTAAAAACGTGCATTATACAATTGTATCTTTAATGTGCTCTCCCCTTCATTATGTCATCTTTTCATTTGATTGGTTGTCACTAATTTATTACTATTAAGTGCACTAAAAAGGCTACAAAACAAACATTCGATTTTCTGGTTGTATTGGGACAGCTAAATGATGTCTGCCTGATATTTTGCATTTTTTAGCAAACTCTTTGTTTCTGTTTTGTTTTATCTTTCTGATTGAGCTTTGTTTACCATCTTCTTTGTTTTAATGTTTATTATTCTTATTATTTTTATTTATTTTGAAGCTCTGTGATACTTTTTACTTTGTCAATTTTATAAAGTCTTCATACACATTGGAGATCTGAGACAGTGACGCTCATGCCAGAAAATGGTGCGTAGCTGTGCACAGTGGAGCTGCATAAACCACTGAGGATCTTCAAAGTCCAAGTTGTTCTAAAGATGATTGATTAAAGTGCAGAAGTCTTTCTTTCTTTCTGCCTTTATTTCTGAATATGTTTTGTTTCCCATGCGTTATTTTTAATCTTTTGCAGGTCTGTGTTGCTCTATTTGCTTTGCAGACAGTGGAATGAAGAGGGCAGATCCATCGTTAGATGATGCTTGGATGCAAGCCTGATCATCACCTGACCAAGGGTGTTTGATGTTGAATGACCCAAAACATCCGGTGATCCGGTGAACTCTGTGCAAAAGGGTGGCATTCCTGTAGGGCCTGGCTATTTGGAACATACTGGTGTCATTACACAACTCATCAGCGAAGCTTGCTAAGGCAAAGGAGACATGTTTGTGTTATGGCTGGATCTTGCCAATGCGTATGGGTCCATACCACAAATGCCAGTTGAGATCTGCCTCTCACTCCACAGACACTACAATCCTAGAACGATCAATGACCTCATCTTAGATTAGTACAAGCATTTGAAGATGAGAGTCACTCTGGGTCTATTACATCAGACTGGCATTATCTTGAGAAGGATATAACAATGGGCTGTACTATCTCCTCTCTTTACTTTTCACCTTTGCCATTAGCATGGTAGTAAAATAAGTTCACATGGAATGTGGAGGACCCTTGGCAAAGACAGGAGTGCACCAGCCTCCACAAATGAGCTTTCATGGATGATCTCACAGTCAGTATAACATCCATGCCTGGAAGTATGTGGATCTTTCAAGGCCTAGAGAAGGTCATCACATGGGCAAGGAAGAGTTTTAATGCAGCAAGGTAAAGGTATCTTCTTCTGAAGAAGGGTCAAAGTGGTAGATACGTTGCTTTTCTCTTTGTCTGGCGGAACCTTCCGAATCCATCACTGAAAAACTAGGCAAGAGTATTGGAACATTTTTTGACAATAGCCTTAGAGATACTATACCTTCGCAAGTATATCCAGTTTTTAATACCTGGAAAAGTTTTGGGATTAAAATGCTCAGAGATCTTTATATAGACAACATATTTACATCTTTTGAACAATTACGTTCAAAATTTAACCTCCCAGCTACACATTTCTTTTACTATCTTCAAATTAGAAATTTTGTTAAACAGAAATTGCCCGATTTCCCCCACCTTGCACCCTCCACAATGCTGGAAAAAATACTGCTCAATTCCGAGGAAACAAACACTTTCCGCAATATATAAAATCTTATTAGAGTCCCTACCTTTCAAAGATCCAAGAGGACATTGGGAAGAAGATCTCTTAATCAATATATCAGAAAAGGAGTGGAAGGTAGCAAAGCAGATAATTCACTCGAGTTCTATATGCGCAAAGCATAGAATTATTCAACTAAAAATTATATATCGAGCTCATCTGTCTCGCTTAAAACTGTCCAAAATGTTTCCAGGCCAGGATCCAACCTGCGAGCGCTGCAACCAAGCTCCTGCCTCACTGGGTCACATGTTCTGGGCCTGCACCAAACTAACATCATTTTGGACAAAAATTTTTAAGTGCCTCTCAGACAGCCTTAGTATCACAATCCCTCCTAACCCACTAACAACTGTGTTTGGTGTCCTTCCAGATGGACTTGAATTGGAGAAGGACAAACAAACGGTGATTGCATTCACTACACTCTTGGCACGCAGACTTATTTTGTTAAATTGGAAGAATCCTAATTCTCCTCTTATAAGTCAGTGGGAAACTGATGTTTTATATTATTTGAAATTGGAAAAAATCAAATTTTCAGTTAGAGGATCTGTACAAAATTTTTTCAAAACTTGGCAGGATTTAATCAATATTATTTTAGAATAAGAGAATTAACTATTATTGCATTTAACTCCCTTCTCCATCTCTTATTTATATAGATATTTACTTCTCCCCTTCTTTTGTCTAATGTTGCCTTATTAAAAAGCTTAAAGAAATTTTCCTTTAGCTAAGCTCTCCTTCTCAGGGGTGGGGTTTGATTTGTTTTCAAATTTGTTGGGTTATAAATTGATCTGTTTGTATGGAATGATTACAATGAAAATTAATAAAATAAAAATATTAAAAAAAAATAAAAAAAAAAAAGAGATACTATAGCCATCCAGAGAGCCACCAAAAACCTTGAGGCCTTGCTTATCAAAGTACAAAAGCCAGGTTTGCCTGGTATGTTCAAGGCCTAGATATTTCTGCATGCCATCTTACCTAGATTCCTGTGGGTTCTGTTAATATCACAATCTCCATAACAACACTTGAGTTTCTGGAAAGGAACATCAGCAGCTATCTCTGTAGGTGGCTTGGCTTGCCTCTGAGTCTGAGCATCACGGTCCTGTGTGGGAGAACTAATACTCTCTAACTCCCATTCTGAGGTCTTCAGAAAGAATTCCAGGTGGCAGTATTGCAATACACAGACACTGGGGACCTCAAGGTGGCAGTAACTGGCATTGAGGTATGCGCAGGCAAGAGATGGAGAGCTGGCAAAGAGCTGGAGGCAGTGGAGTTGTTGGGCACTGTGGCAACAATTAGAACAGACCTAGGTGTCTTCTCAAAGACCCAGGTGAGCAAGACCTGTGACAAAGAAAGACACTAGATGATTCATGAAGAGGTATGCACAGGCAATGAGGAAGAAAGAGCCAGCAGGATGGCTGGCCTCAAAGAGCAATTAAAGTGGGAAGGTGCATTGCAGCCAAAACTCACCTGGCTGAACATCTGCCCCACGGACTTTAACAGGGTCTGTTTCTTCTTCCTGTATAAGAGTAAATAAATCTCCTGCCCCCTTTGCACCAGGAAAGGATTCTTGGATTACCTTCTGAGCAGTTGCCCACAAGCCCTTGGAGAAGGTTGCTACTGCTGGCCAGCATAACCAGATTCTAAAGGCAATTACAAACCATGCTGCTACAGCCATCAATGCAGCTAACCATCAACACCTAGCAAAGAATATTATACACTTTATCAAAGCTGGTCAAAAGACCCACCCACAGTTTAGAGCAAAGACAGACTTCTTTGCCACAGCTTTGGACAAGCAGCTGAGATTCCCAGAAAACATTCCACATGCAACTCTCTAACCAGACATGATTATTTTTACAGAGGCCACCAAGCAAATGGTCGTGTTTGAGCTCATAGTTTCTTGGGATGAGCACTGGGAGGAAGGCAACAAGTGGGAACATTCAAAGTACCTGAAGTTTGTGGAACAATATTGGGGGCAAAGAGGGTGAACACAGTACGAGCCCATCAAGGTGGGGTGTCTGGGATTTGCAGGACACTCATTGTGTAAAGCCCTAATGCTGCTGGGCATCACAGGGGAGGTGAAGAAGAAGGCCATCAGATCAGCTACTGAATCTGCAGAGAAAACCACCAGGTGGCTCTGGATTAAGAGGGCAGACTCATGATCAGTTGCTACTGGGTTGCAAGTCAAAGGCCTAATCAGCCCCAGCTGGGTTGCCAGGGTGAGAGCGTCTGATGTTGAAAGACCTGAAGAACCCGATGCCCCTAGGTCACATGACTGGTGACGCCTACGAGCACATCTGTAAGATGTATCTAACAGCTGGATAAGTGCAGACAGTGTCTTGATGTAAAAACAATTAGGTGGAGCAAACCCTTGTGTGTTTGCTCATAACCCATAAGGCCTCCACAAGCTTTTATTCTATTAAACTATTTGTGCATTTTTCACCGTGACCAATTTCCTATTTTTGATGTGAATGTCAGTTATGTTTTCTTACAGATAATTCTGCCACAATATTTTTCATTTTTAATTCGTATTTCTTTTATTGTAGGTTTTGATCATTCAGTCAGTAACCATGTCACAGCACCATTTTGAGTTTGCTTCTTGAGTGTGGTCATCTCTGTTGTTAGTAACAGTATTCAGTGTTTTGTTTTATTTTTTATCTTTATATTTTATTAAAATCAAAAAACATTCCATATATGCAAGTCAAATTTAACAAAACTGGTTTGAAACAAATCAACCCCCACCCATGAGAAAGAGAGCTAGATCAGCAAAGTAGCACTTTAATAATATTAAAAGAATATGTAAATAAATAAATGAATAAAAATAGATAGAATAGGAAAAGAAGGGTGAGAATCCACTTCCTCAATTTAAATGCTTATTTTAAAATGTTATTTATTAGATCTTGCCAAGTTTTAAAAAAGTTTTGTACAGATACTCTACGTGAGAATTTGATTTTTTCCAATTTTAGATAATCTATCTATCTATCTATCTATCTATCTATCTATCTATCTATCTATCTATCTATCTATCTATCTATCTATATAACATCAGTTATCCACTGACTTAAAAGAGATTGGTTAGGATTCTTCCAGATGAGCAAGATACAGTAAGTCTCTGTACTAATAGTGTAGTAAAGGCAATCACAGTTTGTTTGTCCTCCTCCACTTTAAACCCAAACACAAGTGTTAGTGGATTAGGAGGGATTGTGGCACCAAGGAAAGATTTTTGTCCAGAATGATGTTAATTTGGTGCAGGCCCAAAACATACTGTATGACCCAGTGAGGCGGGAACTTGATTGCAGTGTTCGCAGGTTGGATCTTGCCCTGGAAACATTTTGGACAATTTTAAATGAGAGAGATGTGCTCGATATATAATTTTAAGTGGAATAAATTGTATGCTTTGCGCATATGGAGCTCAAGTGAATTCTGTGCATTGCTTCCTTCCATTCCTTTTCTGAGATATTGAGTAACAGATCCTTTTCCCACTGTACTCTGGGATCTTTGAAAGGGATGGACTGCAAAATGATTTTATATATTACAAAAATGCTGGCTGAGTCCTCAAGACTGGCCAATATTTCTTCCGGTATAGAGGTAGGTGAGGGAAATTGGGTAGATTTTGTTTAACAAAGTTTCTAATTTGTAGATAGTGAAAGAAATGTGTTGCTGGAAAGTTACATTTGGAGCGTAATTGTTTGTAGGATGCGAAGACGTCGTCTATGCACAGATCTCTAAGTGATTTAATCCCGAATGTTTTCCAGACATTAAAAACTGCATACGTTTGAGAGGGTTGGAAAAGTGGTTCTCGTGCAGAGGTGCCACAGATAAAAGCTTCTCTATCTTAAAATACTTCCTACATTGGTTCCATATTCTGAGTGAGTGAAGCACAATTGGATTGTTAGTATATTGGTGATGACTTGTTCTTCTTGGGGTACACAGCAAGGAATATAAAGAAGTACTGCGGGATTTTATTTCTATTGCGGACCAAGCCTGCGTCTTCTCACCTATTTGTGTCCATGTCCAAGTTTTTATAGCTTATATATTTGTAGCCCAATAATAAAATTGAAAGTTAGGTAAAGCCATGCCACCTTCTTCCTTAAGTCTTTGTAGGGTGGCCTTTTGGATATGTGGATGTTTTGAATTCAAAATAAATGGGTATGGTTGAATCTAATTTTTTTTTTATTAATTTTTGAAATAAAAAGAGAAGCTTAGGAAGGATATTCATTTTAACAATGCTAATTCTTCTAGCTAAAGTTAGGTGAAGGGTAGACCAGCTATGCAAGTCTTGCTTAATTTTTTCCATGCAAACAGCAAATGTTTTTTGATAAAGAGCTTTATGTTTAATTGTGATGTTTACCCCTAGGTATTTAAACTGATCTGCAATGATAAAAGGGAAGGTGTCCAGTCTAATATTGTGTGCTTGAGAATTCACTGGAAAGAGCACACTTTTGTTCAAATTAATTTTGAGACCAGAAATTTTTTGAAATTCTGTAAGTGCTGTTAGGACTGCAGGCACAGTATTTTGTGGATCAGATATATACAGTATCATATCATCTGCATATAGAGACATTTTCTGTTCAAGTCCTTCTCTGATAATCCCCTTTATCTCATAAGCATTTCAACAGTGAGCAGCTAGTGGCTCAATGGCGAATGCAAAAAGCAGTGGTGACCAGGAGCATCCTTGTCTGGTACCACATTCTAGTTTAAAGTAGTCCAAATGAATGTCTTTTCCTATGAAGTGCTTCATTTGGACACCTGGCATGTTCTTGATCTATTCTGGTATTTTCACTGATTAGCTCTGATACCTTCTTGGTTTTGAATTTATTTTTGTGGGTAAGATATGAGATAATTTGTCCTCTTAAGAAATCCTTCAGAGTTTCCCAGAGTATTCCTGCAGAAACTTTTGAGGATGTATTTGTCACTTAAAAAAAATCAATTTGCTTGGATATAAATACTGTACAGTTCTCGTCTGTTAATAAAAGTGGGTTAAGACGGCATCTGCGAGATAAGTATATGGGGCATAATGAGATTAGCTTCATGATCAGAGAAGTGTGGTCGGAAATAACGATAGCGTCGTACTTACAAGATTTAATTGTAGACAAGAAATTATTATCTATTAAAAAATAATCAATTCTTGTGTAGCAGTGATGCACTGGTGAGTAGAAGGAATGGGTTCTTGAGTTTGGGTTTTAAAATCTTCAGGGGTCTAATAATTTGTGATCTGTTACAAACTGTGTAATTGTTTTTGCGGTGTTAGACGTCATCGTCCCTGTGGCAGGAGACCTATCTAGGTCTGGATTTAAAACACAATTAAAGTCCCCTGCTAGTATAATTTTATGTGTGTTCAGTATCCATTGTTGGTCATGTGTTGTCATTGTGGTGCTGCGTTTGTCATCTTTGATGTATTTTAGATTCATGTTTCTGGATATTTCAAAACAAATTCCATTCATTTAACTATTTACAGAAAGAAATTTAAGGCAGGAATGACTTGCTTTTTTTTTTTTTACTGTGACCCACTCATTCATCTTTTGCATATTGCATTTTGACATCCAGTATTCTTGACTTCCTATTTTTGACTTACGCCTGTTTCTCAACTGTCCTTTTTTGCCACCTTTTGTTACTATCATTTCCTTGTCCTACTTATAATAACTGTCCCTCGGGATGAGCTTTTCACAGCTGCTCACAACGTTTTCTTGCCTATCTGTGTCAATGCATTCAACCAGGGCCACTCAGCTGCAGGTCTAGAATATAAATATATTAATTTGTTTTTATTTTAAGTGTTTGCTTATCATGAAAAATAATCCACCTCATTTTATCTTTTGAATTTCTACAGTTAAGCAGTTGACAATAACTTCTTTCTCTTCTGCATAAATGTGGCAGATGTTCTTTAATAAACTAATGTGAGTTGTACGAGATAATTAATCTCAAAATGTACTTACTTGAGATCACACACAATACTTGAGTGTGTGTGTTAGAATAAAAAATAAAAGTAAGGCTCAGGGTACTGATGACAATTATATGATTACACACAGTATTAATGATATGGAGTACTTGCATAAAGTCCTACAAAGAATTAAAAAGTATATTCAGGCTGAAAGGAGGTGGTAAAACTAGCTTCAGTTGCCTTTTTACTTAGTATTACCTAACCAGCTTCACTGCTGGTAGAAGATGGAATGACCATAGAAAGGTAATGTTCTCAAGATACTGTACACATGCTTTGAATTCCTAGTCAAACCCTTGGCAGTGTTGAGATAAGGAGGTATGGATTAGAAAACACTTGCAATATTTAGTAAAGGTGACGCATTGCAATGCACAGTTAATCAGGCTGTGATCCCAGAGCTGTTAGCAGAAGGCTGTAAACAGGGCCTTGTTAAGCCATTGTCTATTGACGGTTTCAATGCTATTTGTAACAAAGTGATCTTTTTTGTACTTTTTATATTTACGGATTCCAAGGAGGCATATAGTATATCTTCTCTTAAACTAAAACATTAAAGGAAAGCAAATGAACATTGACTGGGTTTACAAAGGATAATTAAATAAAGCAAAATTTTATTACAAAATTCCAGTGGAAATGAAAGCTCGGCATCCTTATGGTTTCTCCTGTTCTTCATCCTTCTGTCTCTTCAGCAAATGAGACTGGAAAAGGTGGGAAGCTGTGAGCTGTTCAAATGGAGGTACTGAAATTAATCTTTCTGTAAGGCTGATGGAGTCGGATCTTGCTGATTGTAACCAAGCACTTGATAACACTGAAAACATGTATTAAGGTTACTTATGGAGAAAGAACTTTGTTTCTGAGAGGCTGTATATATTAAGTCTATTTTTGTAATATCTGCCGTGAATGCCATTTCTGGGCTGAACATCTGGAAGATGCATGCTAATTTTTTATTTTGCACTATACATTCTACACATACTGTACTATTTTATAATACAATGCATTAAAGGATTACTCCTCCTAATTTTTAATCTTACTTACAGCATGTAGTTTGCAGTGGTGGCTAAAAAAAAACAATTTAATCACTTGCTTTCATGCAGAAAAAGAATAAATTATTTCTGTGTGTAATAGAAACCAATAGTGACCACTGTGGTGCAAAGGCAAACACTGTGAAAAACATCCATGTAAAATAGAAAAAGCACTTTACCCGTGTCACATAATCCACATGTCAGTTATCCTGTCGTGTGCCCACAACGTGCAAAATGCATGCTTTTTTCACTAAAATATTGTTAAATATATATTTTGGGAATTATCAGTGCACATCATAAACAGGAAACTAAAGCCTCGTGAGAGTCACTTTTTTAACTGAAGACAGGATTCAAGACTAAAGAGTGAGGGATTGAGGCTGATAGAGTGGGGGAAAAAAGAAAGTACGAGATTGTGGCTTATTCCTGGATTGGTACCATGATGAAATATCAAAAGGCCTCATTTGTGATTCCTAGTCGTATAACGTGACATTCTCAGAGGCAGGGAGATTTAACGATTGCAGTTGTTAAATATGACAAGGTCTCCAAATAGTCTGAGTCCTATGATGTGATGCTGGCCTAAGAGATCTGCAAGGGGCAGATTTAGGGGCGGAGTGGTGGCTCTGAGGCTAAGGATCTGTGCTGGTATCCCAAAGGTTGCTGGTTCGAATCCCCGTCACTGCTGAAAGAGATCCTACTCTGCTGGGCCCTTGAGCAAGACCCTTAACCTGTAATTGCTCCAGGGGGTGCTGTACAATGGCTGACCCTGTGCTCTGACCCCAAGGGGTATGCGAAAACTAACAAATTCCTAATAAGGTGAAATAAAGAACAAAAAAAAAGATCTGCAAGGGTAATTCATATTTAATTTTACTTTATTAATAAATGCATGTATTCAAACAGTTTTACATCTAGGTTCAATAGCAATATTTTTACATTCAGTAGTTCAACTTTGTATAACATAATTGCTCAATGGATTAAAGTAATGCAACTGGCAAAAGGATCTACATTTTCTCCATTTAACTCTAGCATGACAGAACAGTTGTAATGAATCAATCATCTATCCACTTATTTCTAAAATGCACATAATCCAGCTCCTTAATATTTCTGTTTATTTAGCAGACACCTTTATCCAGAGCAACTTGCAAGGCACGTTATAATACATACAAGAACGATTAGAAGGTGCAAGCATCAAAAGCAACAGAGAACAAGATAATAAACGAGCAAGCAGGAGTAGTGCTACTTCTACTACTACAGAATTATACCTGCAGGTAGACTAAGAAAAATGTCAGCATCTTAAACTCTTTTTCAGTATTACTGTACAGTAGATATCCAGTGGAAGAAAACACTAAGCACTTCCTAAATATTTAATGAAAAGGTAAATTTCAAATAAAAGCCTAAACGTGAATAAATTGGTGCAGTTCAAATAGACAAAGGGAGATCTACATTTTTATTCCAAAGTTGTGGAATGAATTGTCCCATCTCATCATATCCGGCAAGAGGTGGGACAGGTAGAGACTTCTTGAAGGAACATATGGAGAGACCAAGGACTGGAGGTATTGAGGAGCAAAACCATTCATGGAACCATAAGTCAAGACGAGTTTGGAACTGGATCTTTGCAGCAACAAGAAGCCAGTGAAGAGACTGAATCAGAGGAGTGGCAGGAGTGAAACGAGGGACAAAGAACATAAGTCAAGCAGGTGCCTTCTGGAGGAGCTGGAGAGGATTTTGAATGCTGGGACTGGAGCCATCTTTGCAATAATTGCAAGCTGCTTTCAGCATCCCACACCTGATGAAGGCTTCACAACCAAACTGTTGTCTCTAACCTTCTTTGTTTTAAAAAAATATATATATCAAAATATGTTTGCATTTTACACTGGTGCCTGGAGCAGAGCTGATGCCTCCCCACTTTTCAGCTATTGAACGTTGTCTCAAATTCCTACCAGAATTCAAATGAAATGTAATTTGTTTTGATTTGCATCTTATGTTGATTGGCCCTGATGCCTGTCTCATGAGGCAAACCATAAGGTGCACCTTAGGCAGATAGCTCAGTATAAACCTGAGGCGGTGTACTGGCAAAGCAGACCAAACAGAATTATCGAGAATGTAAAAAGAAAAAAAAATCTATACTTTCAATTACTGCAGGAAAGCTCATTCTGTTGTAATTTTATTCTTTAACAGTGTTGCAGTGCATTCCAGCCTATTTAAGCCACTCTGTAGAACATAAGATAACACATCCTACGGTGAAAGGACAATATATCAAACAGTGAAGGACACAGCAAAAGAGAGAAAATTAAGTGTCACAGATTTAATACAATATTGTCAATTTTAAGAGGTGAGGCTTGACAGAAACAGGTGATGAATACTGGAATCAAAAGATTATTGTGAACCGAGGGTGTGAATAGGTACTAGAAGTGAGACGAGTGGCCTCAGACATAAAACGGTCCCATAACCACAGATGTCTAACAAATATGCACCATTTTATAATGAAGAGATAAATCACAATTTAAATTAATCAAATACAAAGCATTAACCGTAAGGTTTAGAGATGCTCCCATTCAGCCAATATCCTTGTACCATTTAGCAGATATTTTTTTTGTTAATAAATAAAATAGTACCTTAAATGTATTTTCTAAGACTGTGAAAAAGTTAAATATAATTACAAATGAAATATGAAGGACTGGCACATAGCATAAAGTCTTTAGGCTTTTCAAAACCTCTATTTGAATCTTGAAAAATTCCTTAAATTTTCACATACAGTGAATTGTTAAATGTGTCCATTAAAGATGACTGTAACATGGATAAAAAGCTAGAGAAGCCGTCTGAAGAACCTGCCTTTTGATCTATTTAAAGTTTTTGAATGTTAATAATTAAAATAAGGATAAAACTAAAAAGAATAGGGTATTTCTATGCTTCAGACTGACTGAGACAGTCATAAAGATGTAATCTTTGGCTGACACAGCTATCTTTCAAAAAAAAAAGTTGCCTAAAGTGCCAGAAAATATGATACAGAGAAGAGAGACTACAGATAGGACAAAAGGATTGTGACGTGAACAAACGATTCAGCCTAACAAGCTTGTCCATCCTAATCACCTAGATCAGTGCTTCCCAAACTCGGTCCTGGGGTCACACTGTGGCTGCAGGTTTTTGATCCAACCAGCTCCTGTTTTGAATTGGACTCCTGGGCTAATTAAGTGATTTGTTATTTACCAAGTTCCGTGTTTCGGGAACAATATAGAAATTAGAAGTTTGGTTAAAAAATAGGGGCGGCACGGTGGCGCAGTGGGTAGCGCTGCTGCCTCGCAGTTGGGAGACCTGGGGACCTAGAGTTTGCATGTTCTCCCTGTGTCTGCGTGGGTTTCCTCCGGGTGCTCCGGTTTCCTCCCACCGTCCAAAGACATGCAGGTTAGGTGGATTGGCGATTCTAAAATTGGCCCTAGTGTGTGCTTGGTGTGTGGGTGTGTTTGTGTGTGTCCTGCAGTGGGTTGGCACCCTGCCCAGGATTGGTTCCTGCCTTGTGCCCTGTGTTGGCTGGGATTGGCTCCAGCAGACCCCCGTGACCCTGTGTTTGGATTCAGCGGGTTGGAAAATGAATGGATGGATGGGTTAAAAAATATATACAGTATATATATTAAAATGTACCAAGTAGTTATATTAGAATAATGTATTTTTTTCTTTTTAACAATATTTTCATCTTGATTTTCATTCTACTTTTCTAGGTGTTCTAATTGTTTAATTAATCCATTATTTACTAATTAGTGGGTCTGATGCTAAAGTAGTTGCAGCCTTTGATTATTCAGTGTTGTTTGCCCAGGTGTCTGCTCTGCTCATTTTTAATTGTCATTAATAAGATACAACAAAGGGGAAAAACTGCACAGAGAAAGGGCAAAATATAATAAAATCAACAAAAGAGAGTTAAGCATTTTAATCTATAGCAAAAGCAGAAATATTTCTAAATCTCTTTATGATTCAAATTTTGTATCTGCACACGAATGGGATCGTCCATGTCCAGTCTCCAATCACGATGTGCAAAACTGTGACGATGCGGGTTCTGCTCCATGCTCCCATCGGCTGTTAGGGAGCCCTTGAACCCAACACCGTTGGTAATGTCACTGATGAGCTAGACAGTGAGTCAATAAACATTGAGCAAGGGGATGATGTATAATTGTGCAAAAGTGCTTTTATTTAAACAACAAATCCAAAGTGCAACAGTGCAGTGTCCATAGTTCAATAAATAAATAAATAAATAATCCATTAAAGAAACGTTGTGGAGGTTAAATTCATTAAATAGAACAATCCTTTAAAACGAGGTTAAAACAAAACAATGCTGAAGGCAGTCTCTTTAAAATCAATCTAAAGCCCGTTGTCTTTTACCTGGCAGCTCTCCTGCTTCTCCCATCTGGGCCCGCAACAGGAGAGTCTCCCTTTCTGCAGCTGGCCTTCTCTCCACATAACTGATCTGGATTCCTGGCTTCGGTTCCGCTCTCCCGATCGAGACTTGACTTTAACCCAAGGGCCAGGACGCTCACATTGGGACTCCTACACCCAAGCCTCTCGACTCCCGCTGCCTTCTTGGCCTTACACGGCCAGTCGCCCTTCACTGGTCACCCCCGCTACTTGTTCACTCAGCGGGAGCGACCACTACTACGACTCCTGGGTGTCGGCCTAACACCCAGGCTTCCACACAGCTGCCTGCGAGCGCTCATCCACACCGGCTTTCTCCTTCCTGCCACCTTCCTTCCTGCTTCCTTCTGCCATCTCCGTTTCCTTCTCTTTTATTTCTCTCTCCTTTAACCTGCTCGCGCTTCTCTATATATGCGGAGAGGACATGGCAGCTGCAGCCCATTAGCCACAGGAACAATCACAGATGTGGACAGTCTCTCACCTGTGCACTTAGGTGAGAAACACCCACACCGCAGATCGCCCTGAGGCTCGCTACAGTCACCACGCCCCATCGCTAAGCCGCGAGCGCGGCGATTATTTATTTAAAATGAACTGGCCTTTGCTGGAGAGCTGTGGACCCATAACATCACAAAAACCTTTAGCCAGAAAGCTCATAGTTTTACGTAAAACAACTTTCTGCTTCAAGAAATTATAATCGCCGAGTTTATCGCGAGGCACATTTCGTAATGCAAGCAAGGCATCCCCAGACAAAAAGGGGGTGACGATAACGGCCCAGTTTTGTTTGTCCCAACGCATCAAAGTCGCCACGCGCTCAAAAGCTAAAAGGAACATCTCTGGGTCATCTGAAGGACCCATTTTCATCAGCAGATCCTTAGGATTAGCAGGAGGAGCAGTCGGCAGATCATCTTCTGGGTCGGGAGGAAGCGGAACATTTTGAGTGTATTGAAATAACTCCTCAGCATTCATCTGTGCAACCATTCCTGGTGCCACTTGTCAGGCTTGGGTCACAGATTTGCACAGAAACACAGGAGATTGTAGAGACAGGAACTTTATTCAAACACTTCAAACAAACATTTCTCTCTTTCAAAAGGGGTGTGCGTCAGGAGCGGGACCCCCAACAGGAGCAGTGGATGTCTGGAGGAGAGAGAGAGAGAGAAGCAATCAGCCAAAAAGGACAGGTGCTTTTCAGGCTTTTAAGTATGCGAAGCGCCGCATGAGAAGCATATCACATGACAGAGCAGCCGCACCAGTCCAGCAAGTAAGGGAGCAATGTGAAGGTCGACTGTCAGTGTTTAAGAGGGGGTTTTTGAGGAGCGTCCGTGTCTTCTAGGGGGAAATTCAGCCCCCCTGCTCACAATATATAACATTCTATTATTCCTCTTGATTTCATAAGGCCTCATATTGCATATTCAAATCTAACATTTTTAGGTGCAAGGCAGGCAACAGTTCTAGACAGGGTGGCAGTTGATTGTAGGGCCCACTCAGGCATGCACCCATGCTGACATTCATACTGGGACCATTTTGGACTCACCAATTAACTTAATATGCATATTTTTATGATGTGTGATAAAAAACAGAGTTGCCAGAGGAAAGCCCATTTGGATTTTTGCTGATGGACCACTTTCAATTTGTTATAGCACAAAAAAAGAAGTGAGTTAAGAAATCTACTCTTCACCACCACCACCACTCATTAAAAATTTACAAAGAATGAATGGCATAAAAGCCCTTGTTTCAGAAGTCAATTGTTAAATTTTTGCATGTCCCGATATCCCACAGGTGAATCTTTTGAAAATAGATATGAAATTGAAGTAATTAATTTGTCTAATGCCCACCCATTATGAATGTTATTCGAACACAGTCTGGTGATTGTTTTCTTTAAAGTAGGGTGTCAAAACAGGTGAAAACTGTATCCTTCAAATGATAGTGAAACTTGAAAACACAGCTCTTCACACAAACATGATTATCTCCACATGGAGTGATATAGTCAAAAAGAAAAGGGAATGGATATAGGACCCACTCCCTCCTTGTACCCATAATGCACACAAAAATACCCAACTAAACTAAACTCAGTTTCCTCCTTTAATTTGCCTGTGATCTTAATATTTATTTTTCACAATACCTTATTGTTTTCTACATTGCGTGTCAAGTCAGCAGCCACTTAAAATGCAAAGTGTGTGTGAAACTGTGTTTCACAAATAATTAAAATGAACATTGGTAATATTAAAAAGGCCTTTTAAAATGGTATGTTAAAGCTTTTCTAATAATTAAAGGAAATCATAAATATGTTGATTATTTTCTATTGTCTTTAATGAGAAATAAATCCAGCTTTTGCTTGCTGTGGTGAATGCTTAAAAGTAAGTCAGAAATGTTAGGTTTAACAGTGGAGCAGAATCTTTTATAACATTATAGGAGTATTTAAAAATCTTTTTATAGCACAAGTTTACATCCAAGATAAAGTGGTGTGTTTAAGAGCAGAAAGCATTGTCTCACTAAAGATGATACAAGATAATCATTCAAATATAGAAAGAAGCAATCTAGGACATATAAGGTCTAAATTCAAGCTGACACAATTTATAACAGAATATTGCTGAAGACATTGTGCACAATAGTATGCAAATGTCACAGGTGTCTGGTCTCACTTACAGATAATCTAACTTAGACACCATTAAAATATCCGACTACGCCACCCAGTTTTATTAAGAGACTGGGAACTCCTGAAATTTACCAATAATAGCACACAGGTTTCTTTAAATTGGGCAGTGAGTAAACACACAATGAAAGACACAACAGTAATTTCAGAAAAAAGCAACAGAAGTTCTATTGCATAAGACAATATAAGGTACATTAAAAAGATAAACGAACATAACAGAACCTAAACATATCAGGAATTAATTTCCTTTTTTTAAAAGGAAAATACACAGTCCACACTCTAAAAGTCCGTAAAAACAAGAACTGGAGGATACAACCTTTAGTGGTGCAGAGTCCAAGTTGCTCACTGTATTACCCCAACACTTAATTGTTCAACTGTCCATGGATGCACTCTGTTCCCTGGACACTCGTTCCCCTACAGAAGTTGTGTCAAATTCTTGACTCCCTGTCAGCGTCTCTTCGTTGTCCATTTTTCTTCCACTCTGGGCTCCTTGTGTGGCTGGGACCTAGGCACGCCTCATTCCTCGTCTGTCAGCTTCGCTTGGTCCTTTCATGCGGATTCCCTGTCTCGCTGAACCCACATCCGGCGTCTCTTTGTGGAACTGTCTCTTCCTCCCTGGAAGTGTTGCCGCCCTTGTGCCTCACGTTGTGCCAACCACGTACCCTTGTCTACCTGCAAGCCCCTGTGCTCTGTCCGAGTGCCTTGGCAGCGTTTCCTGTGGACTCTCCCTCCTGCCTTCTGCTGGCCAGGAGTTTATATTTACTTCAGTCCCTGCTGTTGTCAGTCCTGGACAAACAGTTTAATCAATGGCACATCTAAATTGCCTGGGTTTAACAATTACTGAAAACACAAGTTAACAAAATGTATGGTTACCAAACATTAATAAGTACAGATATGCTGATTAGGAACCAATATTTCCAAGCCAGGTAAATACAGACATTCTACCAAGGCCAGACTTCAAAGCAGTGACTCCCTTGCAAGACAGCAAATACCATTAATAAGTACAGACAGCCTTTTAACTTCTCACCCCCCAGTCCCAACAGTGGTTGCCTAATGGAACCACCCAGTGCACAAAAAAATGTAAAAAGTGTCCCCCTCTGACACAAATGTAACAGAAATGGCACTTTATGCACAATGTGCAAACCTAGATACACAGAACTGCAGAGTTTGCTGGTCATAATATGGAAGTTAACTCTTTAACACTGACCACCAACTCATTACACACTATTTACACTAAGCCTAAACGTTTTCTTTGAATCAGGAGTGCAGTGTTTTATTTTATCCTCTTCATTTTCTTGTATCATTTTTGTCTTTTTTGAGAACTACCATTTTGTATCGAAGTTTGATTTCTGTCTTATGCCTGATGCTGTTAGTTGGGCATTCAATCAGGAATAAATAGATCGGTATAAAACTTTATTTTGTTAAAAAGCCTTAAATTTGTTTTTGACTGATAGTAATTTTTAAAAGTCCAGAATGTGATGAGGGAGGTATCTCTGCTTTTAGACTTTAATGCCAATATAGAGTTTTGACCTGTAGCAATCTGTAGCAACTTTGAATGATTTTTACTTTAAGGGAGTGTTTCTTCAGACACATTGACATTATCTCCACAGTTTCTTGCTCTCTTCTATTCACCCACTGCTAGAAATGGCTTGGGATAAATGCAACCATGTAACAAAATAGTAGACACCTATAATAAACAGATAGCTGGATTATTTTAAGAAATCTGTATTGCTTAAAGAAAATATGCATTTTTAAAATCAGGTATTTTTGACTTTATCCACCATTTACAGTATCATGATTAGATTGTACAGCAAAAAAAAAACTCTAATTAAAAACTTACTTTGCAGTACCTTTGAATATCATCACACCGATCCTCCATCTGTTGCCTATGACATCATGCAGTGTCACACACTAGATTCTCAATATTTTATTTAACCTAAAAATGCACAAC
The DNA here is from genome assembly GCF_900747795.2 of Erpetoichthys calabaricus. Classification (NCBI taxonomy): domain Eukaryota; kingdom Metazoa; phylum Chordata; class Cladistia; order Polypteriformes; family Polypteridae; genus Erpetoichthys; species Erpetoichthys calabaricus. The sequence goes on along the minus strand of NC_041396.2, from coordinate 175,752,300 downwards.
GTACTTATTTCTGTTTCAAAAGTTAAATATATGTTTTTGTAGTTGGGTTTTTAGAGTTCTGGAGTCAAATTTATAAAACAAAAGAGTCTTCTGTATACTTACAGAAACTCTGACCCATTCGTACACAACATTTCAGAGAACATGGGAAACAATAACACCCATAGTTAAATAGCTGGAGAGCTGGTGGTGTATAAATACAGATGTAATTCACTCCTCGTGTACTGAAAGCTGTAAACCTAATGCCTTATATTCTATTTATAGCATAATGGTTTGATACAACATGGCCTGATGGGCACTGCTTGAATACTTGTACAAATGGTCATATACAAAGAGATCAAGCTTTTAGAGACCGGAAGGATTTTTTTTTGTCCACGAAGAAGACTGGTTTATGTGCTGCTTTAGCCTCCCAAGAGCCATTCTCTTAGAACTATGTGCTATGTTGGCCCCAGCATTAGAAAGGCAGACTCGCCAAACCAGGCTCTGCCTGTTCATATGCAGGTTTTAACAGGGGTTGGCTTTCTGGAAACAGGCACCTACCAGGTAGAACTGGCCAACAGCTCAGGAATATCTTAACCAAAGCTACAACTCCATTAACCCTGCTGGGCTAGATGCCATAAACTTAGTGATGAGGTGCCAGAATCCATTTCCGCATGGTGCATAAGCCGGCATATAAGGATAACTTGCAGCAGTGTCCAGTTTTCCTAACATAATCAGGCAATCGACTGCATTCATATTGCAATAAGGGGAAGAATGGAGCTGCTATTGTTAACCATAAGCAGTGACATTCCATAAACATACTAGATGAGAGTGTCAAATGTCATGGCTTGGTGGCCTGGGGTCATCCCATGATTCATTTCTTTTTTTTTTTTTTTTTTATAATTTTATTGAAATCACACAACATTCCATACAAATAAATAAATTTTACAAAAACAGGATTGAAAACAAATCAACCCCCACCCCTGAGAAAGTGAGCATGGGCAGCAGAATACAACTTAAAGCTAGTAAAAATAAGTAAATAGATGAATTAATAAGTGAATAAAGATAAATGGAGAAGAAAAAGAAATGGGGAGAGAATCTTCTTCCTCAGTGCTTTAAAAGCTTATTCTAAAATATTATTGATTAGATCCTGCCAGGTTTTGAAAAAGTTCTGCACAGATCCTCTAAGTGAGAATTTGATTTTTTCCAATTTCAAATAGTATAAAACATCAGTTACCCACTGACATAAAAGAGGAGAGTTAGGATTCTTCCAGTTTAGCAAAATAAGTCTGCGTGCCAATAGTGTAGTGAAGGCAATTACAGTTTGTTTGTCCTTCTCCACTTTAAACCCATCTGGAAGAACACCAAACACAGCTGTTAATGGATTAGGAGGGATTGTGACACCAAGGCTGTCTGAAAGGCAATTAAAAATCGTGGTCCAGAATGATGTTAATTTGGTGCAGGCCCAGAACATGTGACCCAGTGAGGCTGGAACTTGATTGCAGCGTTCGCAGGTTGGATCTTGCCCTGGAAACATTTTGGACAGTTTTAAGCGTGACAGATGTGCTCGATATATAATTTTGAGTTGTATAATTGTATGCTTTTCGCATATGGAGCTCGAGTGAATTCTCTGCATTGCTCCCTTCCACTCCTTCTCTGATATGTTGAGGGAGAGATCCTTTTCCCACTGTCCTCTTGGATCTTTGAAAGGAAGGGACTGTAAAATAGTTTTATATATTGCAGAGATGCTGTCTAAGTCCTCGAAACTGAGCAATATTTTTTCCAGCATAGAGGAAGGTGGGAGGTGAGGAAAATCGGGCAGGTTCTGTTTAACAAAGTTTCTAATTTGAAGATAGTGAAAGAAATGTGTGGCTGGAAAGTTAAATTTAGAATGTAATTGTTCGTAGGATGCAAAGACGTTGTCTATGTACAGATCTCTAAGTGATTTAATCCTAAATGTTTTCCAGACATTATAGCTCAGACATGATTAGATATGATTCATTTATTATAAGGCAAAGTGGCATTCGCAGATGACTTGCTGAAGGTGCTATCTGTGATGGCTGGCTTGTTGGAAAGGTAACTGGCTGAACCCTCAGTTTATCCTATGGTCTGTACTATTCATTGTAACAGCAATCATGACATTACATGATGGTGGCTACCCACTCGGACACTGGCTCCCTAACACTCAGAGCACAAAGGAGAGGCGCTATAGTGCTGTGCATGCTCTTGATAGGACTCCTCAAATGCAGGTGGTGGTGTCTGTATATGTCAGGTGGGGGGGCAGCAGCATTTTAAACTCATATGTGCAGATATCCATATATGGTTGTTTCAGGGTGGCAGCTGGGGTAGAGTTCAAGGCACATTCATGTACGTATATTTACAAGATGACTGTGATCTATAAAGCGTAAGTGCGTACAAATGTGTGTACGACAGGTTTTATAAATCAATGTTTTGGTTTTTTTTGGTGTACACATTTTCCTGTTTTTGATGTATTCATACTTTCATGCTCAAATCTGTGTAACTTTTTATAAATGAGACCTGTGATGAGGGGTTATTTTGGGTGTATAGGGCCCCCTCCTACAATGCAGGTTTTTAAGGGGTCCCATATGCCACTGTAATCAGATGCACTTGATTAGCAGTACCTGGTCCTTCTTACATTATATGAAAACACTAAGGACTTTTTTCACACATCTTCTGCATGTTGGCTTATGTTACTGTATATTGTATTTAAAAAATGACGATAGATAGATAGATAGATAGATAGATAGATAGATAGATAGATAGATAGATAGATAGATAGATAGATAGATAGATAGATAGATAGATAGATAGATAGATAGATAGATAGATAGATAGATAGATAGATAGATACTTTATTAATCCCAAGGGGAAATTCACAGTATAAAATCTAACTAATTTTAGGAGTAGATTGTTAGCTATGTCCGTACATCCATCCACCCATCTTTGTAACCCAGTTATCCAGGGTAGGGCCGCGGGGTAGCTGAAGCCTACCCAGCAAGTATGGGGGAGAAGGAAGGGACAACACCTGGACAGGACGCCAGTCCATCACAGGTAGTTACACACCAGATATCTAAAAACATGCAAATGAAATAGAGGGAGGTTGCTTTTTCTTCTGAATAATTAAAAAAGAAAAAAAGTAAAACTGAGCCATTATGTTTGACTATAAACACATTGCTGTTACATACTGGGCAGAAAGTGTTGCAGTGTTATCTTCCAATGAAACTATTTTCAGGAGTTCATTTCATTCAAATGAGAAAGATCTGGGACAAGCTGTACTTTAGTAATGTGTTTCTTTAGAAGTGTGTATTTCTTCATACTGCAAGACAATCTCATCTGTCTTGGAATGGTCTAAGTAAATTATTTTTAGTCAGACTGAATGCTTATGTAAATCTTATTTCAAAGATAAGTCTGAAGTTTCATATCCTATACTAGGTCAAGTTCTGTTTCTGCTTTGCACTTCTTATGTAGATTAGATATTCTGTATTCAATATTATTAGCCAAATAATAATTTGTTTTGCTTTGAGCTTTGGTTTCTTTTTTCCCCTGATTTTTTTACTTTCATGCTGACTTGTTTCTAGATGGACCAGCTCTTCAGAATCAAAGTTCCATCCATCCATCCATCCATTATCCAACCCGCTATATCCTAACACAGGGTCACGGGGGTCTGCTGGAGCCATTCCCAGCCAACACAGGGTGCAAGGCAGGGAGCAAACCCCGGGCAGGGCACCAGCCCACTGCAGGACACGCACACACACACACACACACACACACATACCAAGCACACACTAGGGACAATTTAAGATCACCAATGCACCTAACCTGCATGTCTTTGGACTGTGGGAGGAAACCCACACAGACACGGGGAGAACATGCAAACTCCACACAGGGAGGACCCGGGAAGCGAACCCAGCTCTCCTTACTGTGAGGCTACCACTGCACCACCATGCCGCCCAGAATCAAAATTAATTTTGTTAAAGGATTTGTAGCTTTCATGACTAATTAGATGTTTTTACGGGTTTTGTCATTTGGTTCACAGGGATTTAACTCTCATTATGAGGACTATGAAGATGTAGAAAATGACGTGTGTTCTCCACTGAGCCCTGGTTGAAGTGAAAAACGTTTTATTTGGACACCCTTAATGAAAAAGGTTTGAACTAAAGGGGTGAAACAATAAGGTATCTAAACCTAACACCAGTCACAGTTTCATTAACAAAATGAGATTTACAAGGCCCTGTAGTGGTTTATTAAGGAATGTTGGTCACCCCCATAAATACAGCAAGGCTGAGGTCTACAAGACTATCTGGGCTACTACCTGCAAAATGGGAAACAATATCAAGCTAGATGGATAGATAAACATGGTGTTATATAAAACAAGATGAATATGAAGGTAGATAAACGGTACTTTGTCACAATTGGGGAAATGTAACTTTTTTATAGAAGTTCAATAATAATTAATAAATATAGCAAGCAACAACAACAATCCACCTCAAATACACACCAGAATTACTAAAAAGAAAGGTAATATCTGTCTTGGCTAAATATAAAACAAGCACTCAAAGTAACAGTGAGAGATTATAAATGAATATTGCCATTGATGATAAAGACAGCACGGTACAGACATTAATGGCATAGATTCAGATGGAGTAAATCAAGGTAATGGAAAATGAATGAAGGATGCCAGTTTACTAGTAGGGACGTAGTTGAAACTCACATCATTGGTGGATCAGGGTTAGACTGGGGTACTCAGCTGTGATCCTGGAGGTCCGCAGTGACTACAGGTTTTAGTCAGGCCAGCTGATAATGAAACTTGTTAGTGCTTTCATTTTTTCAAGACAAATCTTTATCATGTTGTAGATTTTTTTTATTTTCTGAGCACATTACACATTTGTTTTGTGGTTCGGAACAGAATTGTACCCCTTCCCTTCTCTGTTATTTATTTCAGAACATTTTACTACCACAGATAATTCATGATACATATACACAGGTTTAAATTGAAGCACATTAACTGGAGAACTGCTGGTTCCTTCGTCATTTTTTCCACCTCATTATTAACTAACTAGTAACAAAGCACTGCACGAATACACTTGACTTGAGCATTCATAGTCTTCATACTCTTTCTCTGTACATTTAGCATTCTTTTGCTCAGAGGTTGCTCTTCTTTTCTGCACACTAGCGTCCCGCTTTGTCTCTTCTTTTGTTGGCATCTTTTCTCATTAAAACTGATTACGTCAGTGTTTGTGTTGCAATTACTTAGTACGTTTTCCTTAATTTTTCACTTAAGCTGGCATTTAAGTCTTCAATCTGCCTCAAGAATGATCTAAGCTATGAAGAGGTAGAGGAAGTGAAGGCGAAGGTGGTAGGGATGAGAACGGCGCCCGTACGCATGCGCTGCACGTCCACCCTGCTGGCCGCTGCCGAGAGTTGATTCTACAATAAAATTAAATAAAAATAAAAAGAAGAATAACCTTGGAGGTCAATCATCACCCCAAAAGCAGATAGTAGACGTCACGTAGTATACTGTATGTGTACCAAATTTCAAGTCAATAGGTCATTTAAAATACTGGACAGACAAACGGACTGCCACTGTAGCGTATTATATAAGAAAATGGCTGAATTAAGGGTTCTGAATCAAAACAAACAAGTTAACTAAAACAAACAAAATATTTTTTGGGCTTCAGCAGTAAATACATGAGTTCAATTAAAAATTTGGTTAAAGCAAAACCCTACAGCCACTGTAGACCACTGGATCTGGACTTGTGTACCCCTGAGTTAAACAGCTTTACATTTACACAAAGCAATTTCTTCTGATTCAGTGGGACCTCAGGGTTAAGAAAAAGGCTTTTCAATCATCACTAGCAGTTGGGTCTACACATTTGCTTGAGACGTGCCAGTTGACCATGAAGGCCGCTAATAAGAAGAATTATAGCCTGGATCTAGGAAGATGTCTGCTAAGGACAAAGAAAATGACTGTTGAAAATATTTTTGGCAAACCATTTAAGAAATTAGAATAGATGGCTAATATGTCACCCAGAATGCTCTTGGCTAAGTTGGAGAGCACATTTTAATGAACCAAAAGCCAAATGACATGTCCTTCTCTGAGGAAAGATCTAGAAGTCCCTGGTGGGATTACGCCAGTTCCTTTGGCTGCAGCCACTGCTCTAGTGAGAGACTTTTGCTCTGGTAATGTTAGTAATGTAAAAGTGCCCACTGGAAATAGGAGCTAAAAGCAGTGATCAAGAAGGTATCGAAAGGTACAAGAGAAAACATTGTCAAAGCACAGGCGTGTGTTAGATAAGGAAAAAGAGGCGTCAGAACAAATGGTCAAAGCCTGATGATATTATGCTGCTGAAGTTTAGAACAGAGGCTGGACCAGAAGATTAGACAATATTGACAGTCAGAAAATAAGCAGGGGTCAAAAGCCAGAAGATCAATGACATGTTTCAAAAATTACCCAAAAATCTTTGTCAAAAAATCAAGTCAAAGTTCATATAACCTAGAAAATTTTATAGAACACAAACTAACTTGCAAAATGATTTTGTTTCATATTGTGAATCTGCGACAACTTTATACTGTTGCAGCAATGATGTTTCACAACAAAATTTTTGGTAGCCACTGAGCCACAGTAGGCTCTCCTAGTCACACAATGGCAGGACCCATGAATTTCATATTGGACTGTAAAAAATATAAACACAGTAATGTTAGTTTGTAACTTTACAATAATTAAAAATAATAACAAAGAAGCACAAATGAAATGAAACGTATAACAAAACCAAAATCAAAGTGAAAAGCAACGTAGAAAAAAATGCCCTCCCTGTATTTTTCTTTGCCGTTATCTACACAAAACATTGTCATATGTTTTAAGCAAATCAGTGGATGGTGTTTACAGCAGACCACCATCTTAACTAGGGAGGCTACATGTAAGATGGTGTTGAAAGTTTTATAAGAAATGTGAAAAATATAGCTGAAAATTCCAGAAATGAAACAGACAGAATCTAAAGAGCTCATATAGAGATTCATCCCAAGTAAAGCTGTGTAGGTGGGTGAGATTCGCTAAAGTCGCTAGACATTTTTGGAATTTTGTGACTTACACATGTAGTCAGCATTGAATGAAAAGCAGAGACAATACTTCAGGTTATTAGAAATTAATACTGCTTTCCTTTTGAAGAGTGGGGGCGGGAACAGTTTGTGAGGATTTTGGAAAGCAGTGTCTCCCTCAGTGGTGTCGGGAGAAGGAGCTTCAGTCCCTGATCATTCAGTCCCAGAGATACACAATAAATAGTGGCAAACCATTGTTCCCATTATAATACAGTCCATGATCAATGGTAAACCGTTTATCCAACCTACACGTACAACTTCCTCAATACCACTCTTCAGTTTCACATACAAGTACAAGTCGCATAAAATCACACTCTTCAGATTTTTATCCAGGTGACAATCAGAGAAGAGGCTAAGACCCTGATCCTTGCAGATTCTACAAATGCCCTTACTCTGCTCAAGAGTTAAGCACCTGATTGTGTGCGTTTGCCAATACTACACTATTCTTCCTTTGTGGATTTTGAGGATTCTTATTATCATGTAATTTGGAATATCCTGTTGGAGATCCCTCAGGGGAATGCAGTGTTAGGTCTCAATCCTTGTGGTGTGAGGTAGTAATGTTTTGGTGTTAACTTCAGTCCCGGAGATTGTTGCATTCTACCAAGGATGTCCCTTGAATCCCTTTCCTCTTGGTGCTTTTCATGGCTAAATATTAAGCTATAATAAAGACTTAGGGAGCTTCCAGTTAGGGAATTTGTGCACAAAATCTGTGGTATTTGTAGAGGACGTTTTTCAGATTGCTTCATCTGACTGTGATTTTTTGTTTAATTATTTCTTTGAGCAATTTGCTATAAGTGACATGTATGGCAATGGTAATAAAATGATGTATCTCTAATCCTGGCTCATGATTTTCTTTAAGAAGAAGGTTCCTTGCTTATAGAAAGAGAAATAGAAGCTTTTGTTGAAGTAAGGTCATGCATTATTATGCCATGGGTGTACTAAAGACCTTTGAGTACGAAAGTGCCAATGCATGGCATTATGGGTACAGTTTTTATGCAAACCACTAAATGCAAGGAAGGACACTACCTAATAATGAAAGATTTAGAGCCAAAAAACAAAACAGTGCTAGAAAAGGAAAACAACAAATTAAAGCCAGTATCCAAAAAAAACAAAGGAAGAGAACATATGGATCCAATGAAACATTTAGTGTTTGGCTGGAAACGCTTTAGTGTTGTAATTCCTGGTTGATGTGAGACAGAAAAATAATAGAGAAAAAATCAGGAAATGGAATGTACAGTAAGTTATTAAACTGAGTGAAAGTCAAACCAGGGAGATCAAAAACTTTTGTCAAAAGCTAACCCAAACTAAAAACATAAACATTAAATTGCACACAAATTTAGTTTGTTTTGTTAATATCCACAATCTCTGCTGCATAAGATACGCACCACTGACTATTTAAAGTGTCACACTTGTGATGTCACATTGCGCAACCTCCAGAACCATGTCCCCAGCTACAAAGGTAAAAACTAAATGCAATTGCAGTAAAATTAAATATTATATTATATTATATTATATTATATTATATTATATTATATTATATTATATTATATTATATTATATTATATTATATTATATTATATGAGGTGGGTTGGCACCCTGCCTGGGATTGGTTCCTGCCTTGTGCCCTGTGTTGGCTGGGATTGGCTCCAACAGACCCCCATGACCCTGTGTTCAGAATCAGGGGGTTGGAAAATGGATGGATGGATATTATTTCTCATCTAGATTGTTCTAATGTTCAAATTAACACAATTCAAGCTTAATCAAACTAATATGATCATTCCCAAATGATTATCTTTGAACAAAACCTTTTGAAAATAACAATGAACATTCTAGGAAAAAAATGTACAAAGAATTACCAATCACAAGTATTAAATAGGAAGAGAAGCAAAAAAATATGTGGAACTTGTAAGAGAAGAATGAGCAATTAGGGAAAATGAATAAAAGAAGATCTAGAGTTTGGTGTTTTGTAAAAACAAATGTGGGTATATGTCGTGCAAAGAGTTTCAGACCTATAATGGGGAAAATCTGTAGTGCTATATGTCAAGTAAGCCTTGCAGTCATGACATACAGTATATCTAGTGCTTTGAGCTTAAAGTAAAATATAATATAAAGATAGAAACCTCATGATAAAATACATTTGCAGTAAGAGAAAAATCAGATGCTTCTGAGTACGGAGGTGGGTGAAATTCTTCTTAAGAATAAAGGTTGACTGATTCAAAAGAAAACAATGTACTTGGTTTAAATTGCCTGGTTTTGACCTCAGCCTCCCTTTGTGAAAGAGTTTTGGTTTTTCCTTTTACGTTTTGACCTGGAGACATACTGTCACTGACCTTGGTATCTGAGAATTTTTTTCTCACATTACAGTTTTACTGGTTATGGATGCCCCTTACTCTTGTTTTAGATACTTAACCTCTCAAGAATCAATAGCAGACAGTCTAGTGGCCATAAAAATGATTGCTTTATTTCCAGACAGTGACATGACAGAGTTAACCCGCCATAGTAGGACAAAGAACTTCTGGAAGGATCTTTGAGAACCACTACAGCTTGATGAGAAAATAAAAATTATGTTAACAAAATGACATCAACAAATTGATTTACTGTACTTTCAAAACAGCTCTGGTTTATAGCAAAACTCTCCCCTCAGTGGATTACGCACACCTTTGATATTTATTTTCCAATACATTGTCATTGCTTAAATTACAATGTATTCCTTTTTCCAAATTGTATGTAATAGTTCATTTGCCGCATTATTTTCAAACTGTGGTGTGATTTCTCTGACAGACTGGTTTGTTTAGGTAGATGTGAACACACCAATCGCACTCTGGAGCAGAGTTAAAACAAAGTACCAGGACCCTTTTGGAAAGGGCGGTCTCTGTGCAGTATTTAAGTGAACCCTGGAGTTGTTTGCATGAGGTATGAATGTGATCCGACATGGGCCATATCTAAGTAGAGGGAAATACTGTGGTTGAAACTGTGTGCGCTGTGGTAGTTGTGCTTAGCATCTGATGCCAGTAAGGGTGGAATCTCATTCACACCAGAAGGAGTTGAGGGTTAAAATGGAGCATCGCAACAATAAACGGTACTAGTAAATACATACATAAGTATAAATGTAACACAAATCGCTTGAAACAACTCACATAATTAGAAGTCAATCAGAGCAACCTTACCACCTGATTCAGGCTCAGAGCAGCTTGTGCATGTGAGCGGACAGCAGTTGAATAAAGAAAAAAAGGTACAAAGTACAGTGGGGGCAAGAAACGAATAGCATGGCCCTGTGACACCGACGATCAAACTCCTTAATCTTGCACCATGAAAGTGATGTGCACAAGTGAGGCCTTCTCTCAATACGATTGCTTTTTAAGGTGAAATGTAGATAAGGAGGCACACTAACTTTGACATATGTAGTAATTTTAGCCAGACATTCCAAAATGAACGTTATTAACAATTTAAGAGTTAAGACAGTAGACATGATTTCAGATAATCTAACTTGAGGTTCTGTTCATATAATGGCCACTATGTATATGTATATGTGTATGTGTACATTTATATTTTTGTTGGTTTTATGATTTTATTATCTGTATGGTATCCTTGAGTGCTTAGAAAGGAGCCTTGAAATAAATTGTATTATTATTATTATTACTGGGGAGTAAATATGCAACATCATATAGTTAAAAGAAACTCATCTGAAATGCTGACCTCTATCATAAAACTGAAGCCCATCAGTGTGTTCTCTTAGCAGAACATCCCTTCTGTCGTAGACTCTCCTATGCATATTAGCACATATTTTTCAAGTAGTCTTACAGTTGTTCTATAACCATTTTGCTCATAGAACTGTGTTAGGTAAATAAACCAAATAATTATGGGAAAAGTTGCAATGTGCAAATATAACTGTTGTCAACCTTCCAGGAAATTTTACCCCGAAAAAAATGTTTCTAACCAATGCAAGAGGTCAACCCCATGTTCACTTGAAAGTTTATAGTGTGAAACAAACCGGAAATTGAAACCCTTAATGAAGCATCCCCAATTTGGAATAAAGCAAACAAACATGAAATGTGAAAATTACCTAAAAAAACAAGTTTGGGCGTTCGTTATTAAAAATAAATGTATTCCATTGGCTGTACACTGATGCTGTTAATATTTTAAAGGAAATGTCATAGCAAATACTTTCCCTGGCTACTGTTTGTTTGGCTCTAATCTCTGTCCACTCTTATACTAGGCAGTGCACGAAAAAAATCCCCAATGCATGGTAAGGAGCTCACGTTTGATTTTTAACTGCAGTAAGCTCACTCAAGTTAAGATAGCATTTTGTTTTGTTAGTTCTATTATCTGTGCTGGGGAGAAGACATGCTGTGTTCAATGGAACAGTGTATTTCCATTTTGAAGCTGCATATTCATAGAGGTTCCTTCAAGTAGACATATGAGGAATTTAAATCCTCGAACATTTTTAAAATAATTCTATATAAGGCTCTTTGCAATCTTTCTCCTTCTTATATTTTGGAGTGTCTTCCTGCTTACATTCATAGAATAGAATACTGGTTTGTTTATTAGTCCAAGAGCCAAACATAAATGGACTGGTGAGGTGTTCTTTTGTTTTTACACATCAAATATTGGGAATGTTTTACCGAGAGAGATATACAAGCCTAATGTGTTTGAACATGGCAAAACTTTGGAAATGTATTTGAAAGCCACCTTGGCTCTGAGGCTATGGATCTGCGCCTGCCATCAAAAGGTTGCCAGAAGTGACTCTACTCCGTTGGGCCCTTGAGCAGGCCCCTTAATCTGCAATTGCTTTGTCCTAGGTATGATGTTAACCTGCATCCACATCTAGCCATGCAAGCAGATCCTCCAATTTACAAGGAAACACGGTGGGGTTGGTGGCAGGATTGGTACTCCAGCCAGCCTTAAAAACCTCACACTGGTCCAATGTGTTGCCCAAGTTGTCACCCGCTACACTCGGCTCCCATTCAGGGTGGTTTGTTGTGTGCTGGGTGCAGTAACGTACTATCTGCACATGCTCCCAACCTCTTCCTTAATTTGCATTTGTCATATTTTTATTGTTACGGTGTGATCACATTTTATCATAAAAAGTATTTTTTTGGTGGTTCTTATACTTGTCACTGATTACTACTTTGGTGTGCTTTCTTTCCCAGTATATGGTGTTGGTGATCTGTGCTACTGCCACCTGACCAAACATGTTGCACCCACCTGGACAGTCTTTTGGCCTCAGAGCCTCTACAGTTTTGTTTCCTTCAGCACCTGTATCATTTTTATTTCCTGAATGGCCACAATAACTTTTTAAAATAACTACCTCTCTTTTTATTTTCTTTCTTTTTTTTTAACTATCACCCCAACATGACCTTTGGTCGAACCCTCCTGGGCCTGGATGTAATAATGCTCCCTATAACTATGCTCATGTGTGGAGTAGAACACAGAAACAACTGAGGTGCTGGGTGCCTTTTGCAGTCCATAGTTTTAAATAAATACCCAAATACGTTTCCAGGTTCTTATCCAGAATTACCTTCAAACAATGACATCCTGATGTAACTGACACTCAGAGATCAGGAGGATAATTTGTACTATTGACACCGAAAGACAGAATATTTGAAAAAGCTTTCAGCTTTACTTCTTCTCACTTTCATTGTGTGATTCACAGCTTCAGCCATGAAGTGTATCCTTGTAAGCTCTTTATAATAGAATCTTACTGTACTTTTATTTCTGAGCATCACAGAAAAATGTAGAGTTTAGAGATGGGCTTCTGTGCTCCTGAAACAAAAGTGTAATATGATCACTTAAATATTCTGTATGAGGAATTCAATTTCAAGTGCTTTGAATGTTTCTGAGCTACTTAGTTTTAGATTTCAGGTGATATGGAACCTTATTTTCTTTTAACTAAACATGCTTCATCTTTTTGCATACACCTATGGTGAGTACAATAATAACATAAAATTACAGGAAATATTACCATTTCAAATGTTTAAAATTATTTATGACTGATAGCTTTAATCATTCAAGTGTCATCTCTACAAAGCATCTTGAACCACCATGCAAGTCATTTCATTATTTCACACATTATTTTTGTACTTTACTAGTAGGCCTACAGATTATGAATAAAATTAAGTTATGTAGTTTTTTATTTTTCCTATAGTAACCTCCATATTTTTATATGTTGTAATACGTCTCAATCAAGAGCATAAAAAGAATTCTACCTCGTATACTTGAAAATATGCAACAAGAAAATAGCATCTTTACGGACTTGAGTTCAAAACAGAACTTATATACAGTATAGAAGGCAAGTTGACTGATTTATATTGTGAAGACAGGAAGAGGAGGAATCTTGTTGGGACTGGAAGAGGAAGTGATGTTGTCAGGAGGCGCGATGCTGAGAGCCCGAAGTAACATCATCAGCAGACAGACTCTGGAAATGGTCTGCAGAGGAAGAAAAGGAGAGAATATCACTGGACAGTGCCAACCCCTGACTCCGCCAAGAAACACTTATATTTGAACGCATAAACTCCCATGGGCACGTGTGTGACAATGTACATTGTGAGTTATTGCCCATCCACTTGACATGATGTGTTGGAGCTGGAGCAAAAACTGATTCAAAGACTTTGTGCAAACCAAGAAACAAGAGAGACAGAGAAATTCCTGTTAATAGTTCCATGTTTGCTTGGCTTCAACAGCAAGTGGTAAGTAGTGAAGCATTACACATTGCAGTTTGCCATTACTGGTTCCTCAAACAGGTCATCAGTAGTCATCGCATATGTGTCTTGATTTATTAATGGCTAATTTTTCTGAAAGCACTTGAACGGTGCAGTTGATAGGGCCTTCTGTTTCATCGAATAAACATGAGAAGATGTTTGACATCCCTACTTCCATATGTGATGACGGCATACACTCCGGACCATTTCAGTTCGATAGAGCTTGTTGAAATCTACTGCATATTCCTTTATGATGCCCTGTGTTGATGATTGTTTTATCAAATATGAATCCTTTGATCTGTGAGCTGAGATTCCATTTTTCAATAACTATTGTCAACTAAGCCGGTTATGAATCCTGTTGAAAAGTTGTAACAATACAAATAAGATGTTCAAAATGGAGCCACCTTTACATGCTGCACATTCCTTCAGGCCAAAATTTCACAGGTAAGTAAGCTATCTCCAGTAGACAAAAATAAGGCTTGTGGAGAAATGATTCTACAAACATCAGCTCTTTGTGTGTTTTGTGGGTCTCCTTAATGTACAGCATGCAGTTTTGTGTTTTATATTCAGTGTTATATTTGTAAATGTGTACAGTACAAAGAGCCTATTTAATGAAAGGTACACTGTATATATACACTTAGTTAAACTTGGTCTGTTTGTACTGTATTCAGACCTGCTGCAGAACTGTTCAAACAAGAAGAATTTCAAAAGGACAGCAAAAACAGGCGCTAAACACAATGATCTTACCTACCTCTCTTTTTTTTTTTTATTTCCAGTGAAGACAATACTCCACCTCTGACAGATGGGTTTAGAATATCATGGTCAAAGCCACATCTACCATGGTGGGTAAATGTGAGGACCTGAGATGCAGCAAGGCTTTTTATAACATGAGCGAGAAAAAGTGAAAGAAAATGAAGTTGAAGTTGCTTGCTAAAACAGGCATTAGTATTGAAGTCGAAAGTGGAGTCAATATAAAGAGGCTCTCTACGATTACCCTGCTTTGTTTTTCCAAATTTTTATCCATATATACAGTATATACAATATATATATATATATATGTGTATATATATATATATATATATATATATATATATATATATATATATATATATTGTGGTAGATACCCCGAACACAGACTGACGGACATTGTTTTAACTCCCAAACTCCCAATACACGTTTATTTACACAGTATAAAAAGTGCACAAACCCAGTGCTGCAGCACCAATCACCCCAACAGTCCAGGCCAAAACCACAGTCTGCCTTTCCTCTCTTCAGACCGCCTCTTTCCTCTCCCAGACCTCGTCCTCTTCCACCCGACTCCAGCCCTGAATGAAGGGAGGCGGCCCCTTTTATTATCCCCAGGATGTGCTCCAGGTGTGTTCCGGCAATCTTCCACCGACACGCCCCAGTGTGACGGAAGTGCCGGCTGTATCCCCGGAAGCACTCCAGGTGTCCCTGCTCCTCTTCCCCCCAGCACTTCCTGGTGTGGCGGAAGTGCTGAGGTCCAGGGCTCTCCAGGCATCGGGGCGCCCCCTGGCGGTGACCAACACAACCAGGGTGGACGCCCCCTCGTGTTCTGGAGGAGGCGTGAGCCCTCCTCCGGTCCTCTTGGGCGTCCCGGCTGGGGACCACCCCCAGCCGCGTGCCACAATATACAACAATCATGAACAGATATAAAAAGTAAAGTCCAAGCTGCTAACAAAAAGGACATGCCAATTACCTTAATTCACAAACTACATGTCAACTGTCAACACATCTAATTTTTTTTACTCCTTTCAGCACTTTAGATCCTCACTGCTCCTCATTTTCTTTTTTCCTCTTTAGTAATAATTATAAGTTGAAAAAAAAATTAAAAGAACAGTGCTTCCATTTTATAAACAGACATCTAATACGCATTAGGTTAGGAGCATGCTCTAATAGCGCATTGCCGCACCCAGCACACGCCAAACCACCTGGATTGGGACCCAAGTGCAGCGGGTGACAGCTCAGCACAACACTGAAACAGTGGGAGATTGTTCATTTTTTTTTTATGGTGGCTGGAGTGCCAATCCCGCCACCAACTCCCAAGTTTTCCCTGTAAGTTAGAGGACCTGCTTGCAGGGCTGGGTGAAGATTGTATGCATTAACTAATTAAGTTATTTAAAAATTAGCGAAATTATTATTGTTGCTCAGCTGACAAGATTCACCTGAAATTCAAACACACTTGACTACCCAGTAACGAGACTCACCGTGACATTTCTGGCAGAACAGCAAGGTGAAAATCATTGCAAGGTTCTATTGATCACAAGCTCAGATTTAAAGCCCCCCACAGTGAAATAAGGTCATCTATCAAGACTGTATTAAAGGTTAACAAGAATTATATTTAAACAGTCACCCATGAAACAATCAGTCAAATCTGGAATCTGCAATATGTGGTTTAGGTAGGGGAAGGTTTGACAAAACTCCTTATGTTACAGTAAGTGCACGTTGTTAGATCAATTAAATGACAGGAGCCATGTGCATGATGACCTGATCAACACAAAGTGCTCCACGTGTCCATAGGTGAGGAATGGGATGTAGACTGAGTGATACTTCAAAACGTTTCACCCAAGAACTTAGCTTCTGCTTCACAGTCACAGTCTATATAATCTGCATATTTATCTGTTTATACCGATTATTCTATAATGTGCAATATTATGAGCTGTAACAATATAACACCAGGTGATGTCACTTGCAGGAATTCTCAGATGATTCTGCACTCTCGGTTGTATTGATAAAGGGGTAAGACAGAGTATAGTAGTCAGGTAGAGAATTTTGTTTCTTGATACAAAGAGAATTGGATCTTAGCATCAGCAAAACCAAGGAACTAGTTATTGAGTTTCACCGCAGTCTCTATGTCTGGTCACTACTCAAGGAATGGATGTACTTGGTGTTCTAGATTAATGACAGGTTGGATTGGTCTAGCAAAACAGAGGAACTATACAAGAAAGGGCAGAGCAGGCTCTTTTTCATTAGGAGACTGCATACCTTTAATGTGGGAAGTGACATCTTTCACATTATCTATAATTCTGTGATGGTCAGTGAGATTTTCTAGGCTGTGGTGTGCTGGGCTGGTAGCAACACTTCAAGAGAGGCCCACAAAAATCAACCAGCTAATCAAAAGGGTAAGCTCAGTTATGGGACACAATCTGGACCACCTGAAGGTAGCAGCAAAGGAGAGAATTAAAACAAAATCGAGTGACTTTACGAACAATGGTGCCCATCCTCTCTCTCTCTGACACACTAACACTGAGGACTTTCACCCAACGAATTATTCAGCAGAAGTGTGTCAAGATTCTGCAAAAAGGCCAATTTCACCCTGGGGACAAATAAAGTTCTATCTTATCTAATGAAATTTTGAAATCATTTGCAATTCCTTAGACCATATGGCCACATCAAAGTTTCTTGCACATTGCTAGTTTTGTTTGGTTTGGCTTGTGCTGAGCTGGTAAATAAATCTTCACCACTGTGCTACCCATAAATTGAAATGTAAGTGCTGAAGACCTCGCATATGCGCATGTGGGCCAAACTTTGATTGAAGTTATAGTTAACTTCCCATTGGGTCAAGAAGCCATAGCATGACTAGTGTTGGATTGGAGGAAACTGCATAGCATCCACCAGGACTAGACAAGGAAAAACTCCCAGTGGTATAAAACGGCTGCACTGACACTAGGGGTCGTATTTGGCTGATCCAGCTGTAGATCATTCAAGTGCAGTAAGGATTGAGAGAAGGTGCTTGGTGGAGAGAACCTCCAATTTATACCAGAATGGAGGCAATCACTAGGCGGAGTGGTGCTTTTCATTCTGGCTCTGTAAGCATTTTAAACATTTATTTTTTTATTGAAAGAAGCTTCAAGAATTGATTACTTGTTGAAGGAAATAACCTTTATTTATTATTTTTTTGTTTCGTTTTCTAGCAGAGCTTTAATTGCAGAACCTGTATATAGTCCTTTTTTCCTGCCTCCTGTTTTTGCATTTTTTTTTTTAATTTGCTGTGTGTGTCAAAGTTGTTCTCGAGATTCAGTCTTGGTCTCAATCTCAAGACCACTCAACCTGATGTCGGTCTTGTCTCGGTCATGAGCCCATTGTGTCTTGATTCTGGCCATAAGTCTGGAAATATTACAAAACATATTATCTGAATCAATATGCAGATTATACTTCTTTTCCCCTCACTTATTGGAAATTAATTTTCCTGAACTGTCCACACATAAAAAACAAAGTGGGAAAATGGCAGAAAGACAGGTAAAAGCAGGAATGCAGAGATACGGCAGTTAGGTAAAGTTAGTAAGGTGGATAACAGCTGGAAGGTGGGCAAACGGTAGCAATGTTGCCGTCATCTGCCATCATCCGATTTGGTTATACAAATCAACAAAACAAACACAGGGCTGTGTGCCGATTCTGTAACAAAGCAGTTTCAGAGACTGTTGGAACAACATCAAGTTTCTACTGGCACCTCAAAAGGAACCACAAAGACAGGTAATATAAAGCTTTTATGAAATAATGCATATGCTAAAAAATCTACTGCTTAGCGAGTCAGTGCTAGCTTTGTATTTTTTTTTCCAGCTTGTGTAAAATAAGATTGGCTTCTAGAACATATTCAATAATTTGTCAATTTATAAGCACAGTGGCTCACTTTTAGCATGCTGTCATCCCAGCTTAATTACAGGCTAGTTACATAACTCCCATGCAGTATTTAGTGAATGTCATGGCTATGAACCGTAAAAAGCTAGTCGAGTTTAAAATTAGCTTCAGCTATTATGCCTATCCTTTTGAATTTAAAAATGTAACTGACGAGGTAATCTGAAATTCTGTCTGTTTTTGCAAGCAATATTGCTGTTTCTTTCTGTTACATCTCATAGGATAGGGATTATAAAGCTGGAAAAATGGCAATGCCTGCTGATATTTCTCAGCCATCGGTCTCTTCATATGTCCAGCCACAAGTGCCAAATGTACAGCCAAGGCACTTTAAGGCAGAGAGCAATCAGCAACGCTATAATATGTGATTTGATTATAGGTCGCAGTCTTCCCCTCTCACTTTTAGAAAATGACAGCATCAACATGTAAGTTACAACTGATGGCCAGACTGTATCATGCAGGCCTCTTTGGGAGTAACTGCACATTTTTGCAGTGTCAATGACGGCAGACACTGGCTGAAGTCATGCTTTTTGGCATTGTGCTGAAAACATTGTTTCTGCCTTTGATGAAATTAGTTAACAGGTAGAGCATGTAATTACTGATAATGCATCTAATATGTGATGTGCATGTAAAGTAAAAATACCGTAAGATGTTGCAAATGGTGAGAAGAGTGAAGACGAGGCTGAGGACTTGGATGATGAGGAATTGTGGCAAGATCTGGACACCGATGTGGAGCTCACAAAGACAACAAAGCAGCACCTTTCCTGCTTTGTCCATTCCTGGCAGCTTTTGATGGAGGATGGATTCAAGCATAGCATAGCTAGCTTGCTGAAGGCCCCTGTGCAGCACCCTGAGGTGGGCCCTTCCTGTCTAGCATAACTGTTAGTAATTTATTCATAACTAGATCCTAGGGGCCGGCTGCACAGTGGCGTCCGCGATCACATCACTATCAGATCACACACTGGTGACAAACTAACCAGCTCTCCAAATGACATATGTAATAACTTTTTAAATCGCTGTATTACAGCCGTTGTAAGTTAGCAAAAATAAAATAAATTTTGAGAATGGAATGTTTGAGGTGCGGGTAGTACTAGTAGTACATACATATATGTAAAATGTGGACCCGCTTACTTTTCCAAGACAACTTTGTGGAAGAAGGGGATTAAAATATAGCATAAGCTAAAGTAAAAACTATTCTGTGCTATAAAATGAAGCAATTTCAATTTGACAACACCGGCTGTCAGGATACTACTACAATCAACCTGTTTTACACAAGTTTTGAGAAAATGCACATTATAAAGTGGTGACGCTCACAAATCCTCACATTAGTGACATTAATGCACAGTAAGCCATACTAAGATACACAATAAAACAGATTACAGATTTGTTAAACTGTAAAGCTTACAAAAATGGAACTGACTGACAAGTCACAAATCATATTACTTCTAATATCACATACTACCTTAAAATGCTCCTTTGTGCATCTTCTGTTGTACAAAAGTCTCAACAATGTTTGACATGTCAAGTTGTCTGGCACTATCGTTTCCGATTGAGAGTGCCACTAAGTCTGTTTTTCGACATGGCATTTCTGAGGTCATTTTTAATGGGTTTTAACTTGGACGATCGTTCAAGGTGTAGGCAACAGCAACAGCACCAGTCACTGGTGTAGTCAGCAGTAACATGTAACTTGCAAACGTCACTGAAAGTAGACGACAGTGCACAGTGATCTATCAGCAACAGTTCAGTTACTTTGAAAACAGTCGACTTAAAGCATGCATGAAATAACAACAATCGAGCACAAAACGGCAGTGAAATGTCAGTGCTATAGTGTTCAACGAGAAGATCGTCAGCAACAGCATACAATTCGTCATCAGCCGTCGAAGGTTAGAGTTGATGGTAACAGGACATTGAACATTGAAGCCACTGCATCAAGACTGTGAAAGCACTATTTTACGTAAGTTATTACAAATTTTTTTTTAATCTATATGGCCCCGAGTGGGCCCCCCCCCCCAAGCTCGTAGGCCCTTGTGCTTTGCACAACCTGCACAATCCATTGCTACGCCAGTGGATTCAAGGAGAGCTGATGCCTCTCAGGAGCTATAACCAAAATCTCAAAGTTTCCTTCACTTCTGCTCATCAACACAGCCTTCAAGGTTGGATTTGAAGAAACATTTGGCAATGGGCACTCAATTCCAGTGGCCACCCATACCTGCTGGAGTTCAAACTACAGACAGTTTAAGGACATCACAATTTTGGAACACAACAAATTCACATACATGTGTTCTGCTGATTTTCTAAATGTTATTTTTTTTCCTCTCGTGAGTGAGCACACCTGAAAGAACTTGGTGCTATTCTTGAGCCACTTGCAGAGACTACACATGTCACACAAGGAGAAGAACAAGTTACAAACAGCCTTGTGGTGCCCACAGTGCTAGATCTTAACAGTCACCTTAGGAGAATGGACGAAAATAGATGTCTTTGTCAACCACTGGTAAAAGCATTCAAAGAGTCTTTGCACAAGACATATTCTGGAGTATTTATTCACACGAGAATGGATCAGAGTAGGAAACATATTGAGCCATTTAGAGAAAATATGCACTTTCTTTCTGCCATTTTGGACCCACAGTTTGAACTAAACTGGGAAGACTTGGATGTTTTGCATCCCAATGGAAGTCTGATGCCTTCTTATGCTAGAGAAGAACTGAAAAGATCACTCCCAGGTTAGTGCAGCATGTATACACAAGTGCATACACAATTATAAATGAATCCCTTTTAAAATATATTAAAAAAAACTGGTTAACTGCGTTTCAGAGAAGTTGACTACTGAATCTGAGGCTATTGAACGTGAGTTTCAGAAGAAAACCAATCTGAGCAACAGCTGCACCTCCACAGAAGTACACACGACTGCTAGCTAGATATGAAAGTCATAAAAGTAAGCACATGAGCGACTAGAGTCTTCTGAAGCAGGGGTAGGCAGCATCGATCCTGGAGGGCCACATTGGCTGCAGGTTTTTGTTCCAACCTAATTGCTTAATTAGAAACCAATCCTTGCCAATTTCAGACCTCACTTAATTTTATGGCTTGTCAGACTGTAATGTTAGGTCCTAATATCATAGATCTTTTTCCTTTCCAAGGATATCATCCAAATGATTTGATGCCTAAGATCAAAATCGATCATTTTCAGCCTGTCATATTTTTCTTATAAGTGTTTCATTAAACCAGTGCATGATGAAAACACACAGGTGTTAATGGAAACAAGTGAGATGGAGAACTGCTTTCTCCTTTGTAATTTGCATCTTATTGCTAATAAGGATCCATTAAAAATGGTGAATGCAGCTGTTTAAGACTGAAATAACCAACTAAGGGTGGGGAAAACTTAACAAGCGAGACCACCAAAATGATGTATTAAAATATTACTTGAGCAATAAGTACTTCATCAGCCATAATTGACTTATCATTCAGAAACTGGGTTGGAACAAAAACCTGCAGCCACTGTGACCCTGCAGGACTGACTTTGCCCACCCGTGTGAAGCATCATAAGTACAGAAGTACTTTGAGAAAATTGAAAACCATTGTGATGAAGATGCTCTCAAATTCTGACCAAAAAATAAGGATATGTTTCCTGGTCTTCATCCAATTGCTCTCAAAGTATTGTCTGTTGCTGTAACCTCAGATCACACCATGCTTGAATGGGAACCAAAATGTTGACGGATTTGATATTCCTTAAGCGCAATTATGCACTGTTGAATATGTCCGAATGCTTTTTTAAAACACATTATTACTTAGATGTGGGCTGACAAGTTTTAAAAGCATTCAATAGACTTTTTTCTTTTAAATGCAAATGTTGTACTGAAATGTTATTGAGAATCTAATAAAATCATTATACATGCAAAAAGCATAATAAATTAATAAAAAGAACCGTTTTCTTTTATTTCATATAAATATGTGCATTATTGTTTACAGTATATGAAAATGAAAGTTTTTTCAATTATAGGTTCTTTTGGAATTACATAAATAAAAATATGGCCCAAATATGTGTGCACTCTGCCAAAAAAATATTAAAATCTGGTTGTGAATTGTCAAGTCTTGGTTGTGTTTTTCTCTTGATTAAAATTGTTGATCTTGTCTTGATCTCCAAACAGAATGTCTTGAATGCATCACTGGTGTGTGTGTGTGTGTGTAAGACATTGCTGGACTATACAATATTAAGCTGCATGACACCTGTTTTTGCAATTTTTTGCTTTTGCCCTTTTACTGTAATAAAGGACACTACTGGTTGTACCTTCTTCAAGTGTCTATGTCAATCTCTCTCCAACTACTGCTTTTAATTTGGTTTATAAACTACTAGGTGTCCAGAGTCATGGGGATCCACAGAAGGTTAATGTGACTGCACAAAAATATACCCAGCACACAGTTTCATTGAGAAACTAGTGACGTGAAAATATTTGTCCTGTATTGTACAAGTAGGAAATCTAAACTGGGGCTCTTGTGCGGGGCTGTGCTGCAAATGTCCCTTCACCCTACGTGCAGGTGGATTTGTATGGCAGGTTTCATAAGGTGGTCTCGTGGAATGTGTTGCATTGTAATTGTGTTGGGGCGTCCTGTATAGCACCATTACAATGAAGCTGAGTTTTCTCCAGATATTTTTTTCAAGCAGAGCTCTTCTCACATCCCTTCCTGACTGAGTTTGTGGCTGGTGGAGATGGCTGCTGTTTTATTCTTTGGCTCCCTATACTGGATTAAGCAAGTAATAGAAATGGGTAAGTTCATTAAATAATGAAACTATTAGGATAATGTGTTTATATTTTATATTGTAGCAACTACTAGTTATTGTTAGTTAATAGTTGATTACTGTTTCTTATAAAAGAAGCTATTAAATCCTGTTGGGAACCATAGTGTGTGTAAGACATTTGCCATGTAATGCTTTCTTTTTGTAGCCATATTGTAAAATCAAACATAATTAAGTCATGCAAAGAGTTGGGGCACCAGCAGGCAGCCCCTTTTATCAGCCTGTTTGTCCACCTAGATAAAATGACTTTATAGCAGGATTTGAAGGAGTAGTGAGCCTAACGACCGAGTCAGGCATCATCTTCTGTGTCTCCATCTCCTTTGTTATCGACATTAAAAGATGGCAGTAAAAGATGAGCAAGCATGCATACATCCTTCAAAATTCCTCCCCATAACAGACACACTATGCCTGTGCATTTGACAATACATAGAATTGTCTACAGGAGTTTGAAGTCTGAGCACAAAATAAAGCCAGTTGAAAGTAGAGAAGCATCTCTCCTACTGGGCAAAATTGAAGCCGAGAAAGATTGAGAGTGGAAGAGAGATGGAGAAAGTGATTTTGTTTTATGTAGCAAAGAAGTGAGCTGCGTCGCCTGTGCATATTCATGAATGAGCTACAGTACAGCCATTAGATTTGCTGTGGACAGTGTTTTTGTTAAGTAATTTTGTAATTAATCACACAATATCATGTAAAGAGCCTGATGAAACACCAGTTATTATATGGTGCCGGTTTTGGTTGGTGTGTTCCGGTCGTTGGTCTGTGTGACTTCTTCTTCTTCTTCTTTCGGCTGCTTCCATTAGGGGTTGCCACTGCGGATAATCTTCTTCCATATCTTTCTGTCTTCTGCATCTTGTTCTGTTACACCCATCACCTGCATGTCCTCTCACCACATCCATAAACCTTCGCTTAGGCCTTCCTCTTTTCCTCATACCTGGCAGCTCCATCCTTAACATCATTCTTCTAATATACCCAGCATCTCTCCTCTGCACATATCCAAACCAACGCAATCTCACCTCTCTGACTTTGTTTCCCAACCGTCCAACCTGAGCTGACTCTCTAATGTACTCATTTCTAATCCTGTCCATCCTTGTCACACCCAATGCAAATCTTAACAACTTTAACTCTGCCACCTCCAGCTGGTGACTTAAAAAGAAGTGATGTGTTGAAGAAGACTGCTGATTAAATTGATGTAGAGCTTGTGTCTATTAGGAAAACTAATCCTGCTTGCCTTTTCCACTTTGTGCTTGCTTTTTACTGGCTGTATTGTTTTGCCATGATCGTACAGTGCTGAAGGGTGCACCTGTCACATGAAGTCATCATTCGAATTTGTATCTATACTGTAGCTTTAGCTGGAGCCTAATTAAGTGGTCAGCTACTGCCTGTATTGTATGCTATATTTGTGTATGTCTTGGTGTAGACAGAAAGATATTTCAGCTGTCAAGAGCAAATGTCTTATAAGACAGCTGACATAAAACGTCCAAAGCCTCTTAGCCATATAAATGAGCAGGTTCTTATAAAGCTGACATAAAAGCTATCCAGGGAAATGTAACAATGGAGAACTTAGCAGACTAAAGCTGTGTTGCATTGCTTGGGTTTGCTATTATTTTTATTTATTATTTTATTTTTTTATGGGCACCTTTCAATGCACTCAAGGACACCTTACAACATACAGTTAACAACAATAGTCACAACGTAGAATTAATTTAAAAAATACAGTTACAATAAAACCAGTTAATTAAAATTAAATACTTCAACTAAAAATGATATCAAACAAAAAAAATCTCAAAGAGGTGTGTCATAAGGCAGGATTTAAAGGTAGGAAGAAAGTCAGTGTTGCGGATGTCTTGTGGATGAGAGTTCCAGAGACGAGGGGCCACTCCACTGAAAGCTCTAAACCCCATAGTAGTTAGGTGAGCAGAAGGGATGATAAGATTAATAAAGGAAGAGGATCTAAGAATATGGGAACGAGTAGATATATGAAAAAGATCAGAGAGCTACTGAGGTGCGAAATTATGGAGGGTCTTGAAATTAAAAGACAAAATCCTAAAATTAATGTGGTATTTAACAGGGAACCAGTGAAGCTGCTGGAGGTCAGGAGTAATGCGTTCTATGGAAGGGGTTCTGGTAATGATACAAACAGGAGTGTTCTGAACCCGATGGAGTTTCTGGAGGAGTTTGTGAGGAAGACCAGAAAGGATAGAATTACAGTAATCAATAAGTATTAGTACATGTCGATGTACTATATGCATTGCAACATAGCAAGTACATACGTACATTGCTAGAACATGTGTTACCAGAAAATAGCTACTATAAGGATACGAAAGGAATTAAAAAGAGACTTGGCGAAGTTAAAAAAAAAAATATATATATATATATATATATGTGTGTGTGTGTGTGTGTATATATATATTACAGTAGGTCAAGACATGTCCCCAGTGTATTTACTGCAAAGACACAGGAGAAAAAAGCTCAAATGTGCAGTGTGCAGCCAAACAGGAATCACTTTACTCCGAAGTGAGTAAAACATCATCAGGCCTGAGTGAGAAAAGAGCATACCTCAATGAATTGCAAAATAATATCAAAACACAGCCGTCAGGATGGCATAAACTGAGTTGACAAGTGAAAGAAAAACAAGAGCTATCTTTTACTTTGCAATGTGGTCTTACAGGTCATCTGATTGGAAAAAAAAGTAGAGCAGAGGGATTCCTTGTCTGCTTTGTGTGGAATAGAGCTTCTCAGAAATGCCGAACAGTGAAAGAATAGCAATCAGTGTGACAGAAGCTTATAGAAGTCTCTTTCAACCTAGAAAATTGGTTAGAATACCAAAGCCCTAGTGGCACCCTGGCCTTATTTTGGATGAACTATGTTCTATGATAGATGCACTCACCTCTCTATTTAGCCCCAATCTTTGCTCTCCGTGGTGTACTTACAGAACTTTCAGAACATGTCAATTTTTCAAACCTAGAAAGTTATCAAGTATTCATCCGCCTATTGAGATTATATAGACATTATAAAATAGCTCATATATGTCATATTTGAACAAAAGGCACCAATATTATGAGATTCGGTCATGTTCAAAGGAAACCAGTTCCACAGTCTACCTCAGGGCGTGTCTTCTCCATAGCAACCTTTCATCCACCCGTGATGTGCGTTCCTCTCAAAATACAAAATTACATTAAACTGTTCGTGCCACATGCTTGGTATCATATTGATTGACTTCTATATTTAGGTGAGAACTCCCATGAAAGCTACTGCTGTCGCACAAGCGAATAGGAAGCATATCCATACCTTAAAAATAATACCAGGAATATGTAATAAAATGATTATTTCCATATCCCCTTTGTTATTGCAAACATGCGTTGAATATTTCTTTATATCAAAACTTCTGTCACTTCAAAGTGGTCATATTCGGTAAGTTTTTAGGCCTTTGTTTTCTGGTTGGACTCCATGACCTCTGTTATAGAACATCAGGACAGGCTACATATTTTTAAAAATTTATAGAAAACACTTAACCTTTAGAACACAATTTTGCATAGCAAATGCATACATATACCATGTTTGTGAATAATTAAATAACATCTTAACATCTTTCAAAAATTACCAGGCTATAAGATTAGTTGGACAAAATCTCATATTCTCCTGAATTCTCCTTGTCAACCATCTGCCTTCCCCTCTTCTGTTCCTCTGGCCAAATCAATCAAATATCTTGGTCTAAAGGTTTCCCCCTTACTCTTGTATACGGTAATCTAAAATTGCTGTTATGTGCTTAAAAGTGCTAAATATTCACTAACATCATGGTCTTTCCTTTCTTTGTCATTTTGGGACAGATTAGCTATTATTAAAATGAATACAGTTTGAATGAATGAATACACTGTTATTATTTTCTTAATACAATGCTGCCCATGCCCATACCAGTCAAGTATTGGTCGAAAGTTAGATTCTTCTTCTCCTATTTCTTACCCCAACCAGGAGTGTTACCACTGGGCCTGTGTGTTAAGACATACATGTAGTTGATTAGATCCTCTTGTAAATCCTCCTAGCTTACTATCAAATCTAACATGGTGACTTCCAGATATCTTTCATAGATCCCCTTCACTACTTTAAAAATTAATCATGTTGGTCAAATTTGATTTCCATCTTCTCATATACGTTCAACATTTGGAAAGGCATCTTGGCTCATACTCTACCTTGAAACAATTTTATTCCTTTATTCCATAACTTTTCTCTATGCATCAGTGGCACTCCTATCTCTTTCCTCCTTGGTCAAATCATGTAATTGCAATGCTTGGGGACATTTTCAGTGACAAAGGGCTTGGAACATGCCCGCTTATAAGGTCAAGTTTTGATACTCACCCTTGCTCCTTCTTTCTCTATCTTCAGCTACTATCTGTTCTCAAGATGTGTGGGATTTTTCTATCTTCTTCTCTCCCCTACCATTCTTTATTTAAATTATCTTATTCACTCTTTCCCAACACAATATAGGATTCTTTGCAAAGCATTTCATGAGCCCCTACCAATAATCTTGTTTTGGCATTGTGATCTACCCTCGGCACTTTCCTTATCTTGGCATTCTTTTTTAAAAATGTCTCTTTGTCCTTCAAAAATCCAAACCATCAATATATACAATTCAAAAATTTGGACCATTTGTATCTTACCACAAATGTCACATTATGGGGCTGGCCCAGAACCTCTGCTGTCACTTATACGTGTATACTAAGTCGCCCCTTGAGATGTTTATGCATATTGTATGTACTAAGAGTGCCCTCCAGTGCTTACCTACTAGTCTGGGGCTTCCAGTTTTCAGTAATACTGAGGATTTCAGAGCAGACATACCCACCTGGTTTACCTGAAGTTAAGCATGTTTGGGCCCAGCCAGTACTTGGATAGAAGACCATCTAGGAAAAGCTTGGGTTGCTGCTGGAAGAGATGTAGGTGAGACCAGCAGGGGGCACTTACCCTGCGGTCTGTATGTGGATCCCAATGCCCTGTGCAGTGATGGGGTTACCATGCTGTAAATCTAGTGCCATCCTGTGGATGAGATGTAGGACCGAGGTCCTGACTCTCTGTGGTCATTAAAGATCCCTGGGCATCCTTCGTAAAGAGCAGAGTGTATCCTGATGTCCAGGCTAAACTGCACTCGATGTCCTAGCCATACTGGCACCCTAATCACCTTGTCTCTGATTGGGTATCTCTCTCAACACTTCACCAACTAATGGCTAATGTGCGGTGAGAGTACTGGCGCAAGAATGGTTGCCGCCACATCATGTGGGTGGGTGCTACACATTAGTGGTAGATAAAGTGGTTCCTCTCTGTCTACATAAATCACTTTAACCAACGACTATATAAATGCAATTACTTATTATTGTTATTTATTATCATTATTAACTTTCCCCTCTTATAACAAATAATTTTCCTCTTAATTTCTCTTTCACTCTGTTTCCAACAGAGGCTGTTCTGCTTAGCATCAATAGCATCTAAGTCTTTGATAGCCTCACACTGGAAATCTCTGGACAGTCTTTCATTTATTATTTTGAAATCCAGTCTTCCCAATTTAACCTTTCTTGAGCTTTCTGCAGTGCAGATTACCAGGTCATCCTACTCAGACATTGAAAAATGGCTCTCTGTGGTCGCCAGTGGTCAGCTTCTCTACTCCATGTCTTCATTCCTGTTGTTTCCTCCTTTCTCTCACTCTCTCAATGCCCTGCTCTTCATTACTGCCACCATTCGATTTCTTTTACGGGAATTGGCTGGTTGTTAGCGGGAGGAGGATTGGGAGTTTCTTTTGGGTACAGTGGGTGGCTATTGATTTTTATCCACCCATTTTCCAACCCGCTGAATCTGAACACAGGGTCACAGGGGTCTGCTGGAGCCAATCCCAGCCAACACAGGGCACAAGGCAGGAACCAATCCGAGGCAGGGTGCCAACCCACCGCAGGAATTGGTTTTTATTGATTGTTTAAATTAGTTTGATATGTTTTGTACTTCCTTTGTAATTTTATCTCAAAACAAATTTGATCATAAACCATATAGGGCTATGAAGAATGTTTCTCACCTATCAAGTTACTGCATTATGTGCAATTTTTCACTCTGAATTTAATCAGACTTTTTCATGGACAATAGTAGTTTTCAGTGGAGAGTCCAAAAGAAAAGTTAACACTGAGATTTGGCATTTTTTCTTTTGTTTGGTGAATCAAGAGAGCCAGGTTGGGAGCTTGGGTTGATTATAGCGCATTGCTGCACCCACCACATGGCGAACCACCCAGATTGAGATCCAAGTGCAGCCATGCAACGGGTGACACCTCAGCACCACACTGGAACAGTGTGAGTTTTTTTACGGTGGCTGGAGCACCAATCTTGCCACCAACCCTCAAGTTTTCCCTGTAAGTTGGAGGACCTGCTTGCAGGGCTGGATGCAGGTTAACGTCATACCCAGGATGAAGCAGTTGTGGTTCAAGGGCCTTGCGCAAGGCCCCCAACGGAGTTGAGTCACTTCTGGCATTTATGGGATTTGAACTGGCAACCTTCCGATTGCCAGCACAGATCCCTAGCCTCGAAGCTACCACTCCACCCAAGGTAGTCAAAAATGCAGTTTTAAACTGGGAAAAAATGTTTGTCTTTTATAATGAGCTTAACCCAATTAAAGGTATGGTTGGGGGCCAAAGGTTTGAATACAGTAAGATCTGACCAGGTAAACTGTGGCTTATGTCTTAGAAGTGAAGATGTCATCATGTCAAAAATCATCTTATCTCCTTCTGCCAGTTTTATCTTAATTAGTTAGTTACTTCAATGCTATATTTAATGTTTAACATAGAAAAGTGAACCACATGTTTATACAAGATGAGAGACACTGTTCTCCAGGAACCAACCCCTGGAAAGAATTTAGAGGTTTGTGTTGTCTCTAAGCAGTGTGTAGAGGCAACTAAAAAGGCAAATAAAATGTTAGGTTATATGTTAACTATAAATCAAGGGATGCTATACTTATACTATAAAATGCACTAGTGAGACCGCATCTGGAGTATTATGTGCAGTTCTGGTCACCATAGTGCTTGAAGCTTTGCAGAGGAAAGCAACCAGTTGCATCCCAGGACTTAGGAGCATGTCATACTCTGACAGATTCTGAGAATTAAACCTGCTCAACCTCAAGCAGAGGAGACTGCATGAGGACCTAATCCAAGTCTTCTTTGATAAAGTACATCCAGCAGAATTATTTCATCTAAACAGCAGATTTCGTACTTGGAGACACCAGTGGAAATTAAGGGGTTACACAGAGTTGTGAGAATCTGGAGCAAACTACTGAGACATGTAGTTGACACAGAAACCTTAGCAACCATTAAGAAGGACCTGGAAGAGATACTGGGACACCTTAGCTTTCAGCTAAAGAAATGAGCTTGATGGACTGAATGGTCTCCTCCGAGTTGTTAAATTTCTTATGTTCTTGCCTTAAGGTGTTGGAAATATTGCTTAAGGATTTTGGCTCATCCTGACTTGATAGCATTGTGCAGTTTCTATCAATATTTGAATAAACGCTCATGTTACTTACTTGTCTTGGCTTACTTGTCTGAACTTATCATGACTTACAAACCCGAGCGCACATTAAGATCTCAAGATGCCAGTCTGCTTATGATTCCAAGAATTAATAAAATAACAGTGGGAAGTTGAGCTTTTAGTTACAGGGCACCTAAACTGTGGAATGGTCTGCCTGCTACTATAAGAGATGCCCCTTCGGTCTCAGCCTTTAAATCTCGGCTGAAAACTCACTACTTCAGTTTAGGATATCCTGACTAGAGCTGCTGATTAACTGTACAGACTGCATCTCTGTTGTTACTCATTAGCACTAAAACATAAGTAACATGATAGTTATAATTTGTTACTAACCCTCACCTATTCTGTTTCTCTTCTCAGTACTCAAATGTGGCACTTGGTGCCACGGCCCACCTGCCAAGTTGTTTTGCCTGCCTAAGGTAAAGTCATCCCTGATGGAGGAATCATGGGAAAGAGGGGTCCTTTCATTGGATTAGCGCTATTTCAGCTGTGGAATGGCCAAATGGGGGAGGCAGCTTGATGAATGAGGTCTGCAGGACTCTAAACAAATCCAAATTCTTCTAAAATTTTTATTTTTATACCGTATTGAGGATTTGTTATGTTCTGTGTATTGTACTGTATTGTATTGACCCCCTTCTTTTTGACACCCACTGCACGCCCAAACTGACCTGGAAATGGGTCTCTCTTTGAACTGCCTTTCCCAAGGTTTCTTCCATTTTTTCCCCACAAGGGTTTTTTGGGAGTTTTTTCTTGTCTTCTTAGAGAGTCAAGGCTGGGGGACTGTCAAGAGGCAGGGCCTGTTAAAGCCCATTGAGGCACTTCTTGTGTGATTTTGGGCTATACAAAAAATAAATTGTATTGTATTGGATTGTTACAAACTTCCCATGCTTAGGTGCTCTATTAATTTGAGATCAGGGGGCTGTGCAGATGACTGAAGTAAATTGAAGTTGGTCTTATTTTTTTGGAATAAGCTTGAAATAACGCATGTTTTGTGACATGGTGTATTATGACCATAAAGGGATGTCAATAAGAATGCTTAGGTTATCTGTGGCATTTAAAAGATGCTTAGTTGATATTAAGAGGTCTAATGTGTTCCAAGAAAACCATTAGACTACCACTACCATTGGCCTGCTTTCCTGACACAATGCAAGAATGGATCCAAGGATGTATTAACTACATATCGATAAAGAAATTAAGATTCCACAGTCCAGGTGACATTTTTCTGCTCTTGTGTATGTTACAGTATCAAACTTTATCTTCCACATTTTACTTAATTTTATTATATGCACAAGAATGATGTAACCTTTCAAAAATTATATAGAGTTTGCTTGTACAAGTCATTTTTTTTCTATGAAATTTCTTTTTCTGATGTAATCTTTCCAAAGTTTCCACTTACAGAGCCATGTTCATGTATTCCACATAATCTAATTTCAAGAAAATGGGTACAGTCTTTTATCAGATTGTGCAGTTGAAGTGCATTATCATGTGGTTTCTAAGAAAAGGTTCATGGTTTTGGTTGCCATAGCATAGCAGAAATGAAGCATATTTTTTACATGCAAATTGTAACCACTGAAAGTTAAGAAACCGTACAGCGGTTGATGTACTTGGCAGAGACAGAAGAAATTTTATCAGTTTTTATATTACCTTTTTCACTACTTCAGTTTTATATGTAGGCCCTAATCACAATTCCAAAGAAAATATATTTGTTTTAATTAAAATATTCACTATAGTTTAATTAAAACCACTCACCATTTTACCCAGTATATCACTCAGATTCATCAAAGAGAAAGATTAAAGTGTAGACCAAAATGTTACGGCCTTTATCTGGAAAAAGGATCAAAACAGTAGTACAGTATAACTCAAATCTTCTGCAAACTTTAATAATCTTCTGTGCATGTTTATTGAGATAGAATGTTGACAAGGACTTGACTCACCAGCAACAAGTGACACAGTGTTGACTCTTTTATGTGATATTTGAAGGTTCATGAAAATGTGAAACAAAGACAATATAGCCAGCATTGTTTCCATTTTCATGCAGTAGTCCATTTCAGCCCTTATAGCTTCCAGAAGTCTTTAACCTGTTGGCCCAGATAATTTAAACAACTGATTAGGGAGGGACACACTTTTACTTATTTTCTTAAAAATAGTTTGATAAGAATTTCTCAAGCATGAGGCCAAGAGCGTCTCTAGTTTTTCACCTTAACCATCTTCTACTTTAAATCAGCACACTGCTTTTTACCAGCTTCTAGTTTAGATGTTATAAAACAAAAGGCAACAAAGAGTTGGGGATCCACCCCGTATATTGTGTACAACACTTCAAAAAAAAACAACAGTTTCTGGGTTGATGTCCAAAACAGGGACAGGGTGGTAAGGGAAGGTGGTTGGCTTTTATAGTTTTAGTAGAGGAAGAGGCCGGTCCGTAAGTGTTCTAGCTGGAAATGAGGTCATGAAGGGAATACAGGAACTGGTCATGAATTAGGCGGGCTTCTGTTCTGGTGATCTGTAGAAGAGGGAGAAGAGAGATTAATGCACTTCGTCAACCCCTGTCATCGTGTTTTGTCCTTGGTTAAGTCTTTAACCTGCCTCCCAAGCACACGTGAGTGACAATGTCAATGTAGAAATTACACAAATTGGTTTGCTAGATGTATTTTGGAATGTAGCAAGCATTTCTGCATGTTACAATGAGATAATTATATGTTTTTAGTTTCCTTTTTAAGATTTACATCATCACTGTCATGATTTTCATTCCACTTTCAAAATGTTCTGGCTGTTTAAGCAATGATTCACTCACAAGCATTTTAGCTGGTCTACGCTGAGTGAGCTGTAGGCTTTGGGAATTCAATGTTGTTTGCCCTCATGTCTGCTCTGTTTCTCATTCATTGTCATTTGGATACAATTAGGAAGCAGAAAATGTGAAATAATAGGAAGTTGATAAAAGTAAATCGTTTGATCAGTTTGAGGAAAAAAGACTGTGATTGGGAAACTGGTTTGGACAAAAACCACAGCGTTTCCTAGGGCTGAACTTGAGACTTGCTGGACTCGATCAGTGGTCCTCAAATTGTTTCAGACTGCGAACCATTTTGTCAAAGTCAAAGATATGGAGGACCACTGTTGGTGAACAGCCACTCACTACCTTAAATTTCAGCTGTCACAATTATAACATTCGTTTTTTTCTGCACATGCTCAAATAATAAATACTATAACAAGCAGGGGTGTCAAACCCATACTGTTCCTCAACCTCTTTATATGTTTCAGACTAATTCTCATATTGCTTCTTTATGAGCTTTCATGCTGACTCAGAGTACAGCAGAGCTACTCGATTACACCCTGGATGACGCAGTGGCTGCAGGTTTTTGCTTTAACCAATTTCTTAATTACAGCCCATTTATTTATTACTAAAGCAATATGTTTTTAGGGCTTAATTTTAGCCATATTGTTTGTTATGATTCAGAGTCCTACTTGCCTGTTGTAGTTTTAAACAGCTGCATTAACGTTTTAATTGTTGCCTGTTTTCTTAACCAGCTATTAGTTAATAGCGAGGTGCAAACAAAAAAAGGAAACAGCAGCTCTCCAGTTAATGTGCTTCCATTTAAACCTGTGTACATGCATCATGAAGTATCTGTGTTGCTACAATGTTACGAAATAAATAAGAGAGAAGGTAAGGACCAAGAAGTACAAATCTGTTCCAGACCACAAAACAAACAGATAATGTGCTCAGAAAAAGAAAATCTACAATGTGATAAGGATTTGTCTTGGAGTAACAAAAAGCACACTAGCAAGCCATATAATTAAATACTAAGTTTCATGATCTACAAGGCATGACTTCTAATTATGAAAGTGCTTGGAATGCCACTGCAGCTCTTCAGGATTGTAATTGAGGACCCCTGGAGTACAGGATCAGAACAGGAAGAAGTTGTGTAGGAATAAAAGATGTTATCTTCTGCAAGAAAGTTAGACGGGGTGTTCTGCGGTCAGAGTCTCAGAGTTGTTTCATATGGCTTTATCAGGAAGAAAGTTCTTCTGAGAGAGATGACTAGGTCAGTGCATGAACCACACTTTGAGAATCACTGATGTAGATAATTTGACAGTAAGTATGACATGTGTGGTGGATGGCCACCAGGTGGAGCTCTCCCGACAGCATGGAAGTTCCCCGAATTCCAGCAGGGCCTCATGGACTTTGTAGTTTGTATGCACAGCCCTGCTGGATACCATGGGGGCCACCAGGAGTCGCTGTAGGGAGGCTGTCGGACTGTTATGTGGCCTATAACCTGAAAGTACGTCCTGGTCACATGAACAGGAGAAATGACGTACTTCCAGGTTGAAGAAAAGGACTTTTACCCTGACCCGGAAGTAATAAGGACTTGTGGACTGTTGGACAGGAACATCTCCGGGTCAGGGGGTATAAAAGGACTCTGGGAAAGCCCAGACACTGAGCTGAGCTGGGAGGTAGGGTGGCGAAGTGTCTGGGAGAGGAGGATTGGTATTTGTATTTGGATTATTGATTATTATATGTGTAGTGTGGAGTGGAGGGTGCTTGGTGCACGTAATTATTATAAAATAAAGAAGTCTTGGACTTTTACCTGGTGTTTGGAGTGGTACCTGAGGGTTCAAGAGGTCGATAAAAGCCTGTACTGCTACACATGCTATAAATGATTTTGTGTTGCTGCTTTTAAAAAAATTTCAAAATTGTAATACCTGACAACAAAAATAATCTCACAATACAATAAACTCCTTTCCAGATATACTGTGATTTCATCAACTTTGTGTTAAAATAATAGGATAATTGTGATGAGGGCAAGCAATTCAACCCAAAAAGCTCATGAATTCTATTCACCGAGATTGCCCAAAGTGTTGAAAACAGGGCCTTTCAATGTGAACTCATGAGGTTATGATTGGGTGTGTGACCGTGGTGGCAACTGATTCATTCTAAGAAATCCTAATGTCTGTGACTATTAACTAACTGCAAGGTAGCCAGCTATTTAATATTATTGTCTTATCAAACCAGCATTTAAATGCAGATGTGGTATTTTTGTTTTTATGAGAATTATCATGAGGGACACAGTAATAATGTGATTGTTTGGGCTGTGAAGCAGTAGTACCAATCTACGGCTCCAGACCTGGGCCCTGAATGTGTGCAGTATAAATAATCACCCAGCATTCATGTAGGCCTGTTTTTTTCCTGCGTAAACCAGCGTCTGTCAACACACCAAATACAGGCCTCTTAAGTCACCTGTGACTCTAAACCAGCTCTGCTGAGGGAGTATAGTTGTGTGCCTAAGTGTTTAAGGCTAGTTCCTATTTGGGTTCTATGATGCCAGGAAAAATCCTGACTACATTTAACCCTAATATAAGCAGTTTTTGCTAATGGATTAAAAATTCTTATTCTCGATTTATATTCTCAGAATCACATGATAGGATTTTAGCCTCATTAATTTCAATCAGCTCCATTATTTACCAAAACGCGGCTAATTTCTGATGAGCAGAGAGAGGTGTGAATGATGGGTACTAATTAGCTTGCTTTCATTCACGCCTGTGTTTGCTAAGACAAAAATAGAAATCTTATACAAATCTTAGGATGAAATGAGAACTGTAAAAAGTCATTTGTTCTTTAAAAAGAGACCGAACTGTTTTAATATTTGTTAGCAGACAATATACTAGCATTACAAACTGTAGGAACAGATGAAGAATGATTACTATAAAAGTCCTTTATGCAAACAAAAGAGTTGTAGTGAGTCAGAACTGGCTAGTCAACACTATCATGTCTCCTGTAGGGATCTAATGTAATCAGATCTGTGCTATAGACTAGAGTCAAATCTATGGAGACAATTAGCCCAACCCCATTATGGGTTTATCATTGACCCTAGAACAACTTCCATTTAAAGCAGAACCCTGAATTAGGTTAAAATAGGTTGGAATATTCGTAAATAGAGAGATGTATTCGACCAAGATGTCACAATTCAAAGTATACTTCACTCTGTTTAACAAGACTTTGTCCGACAACCTTATATTTTCAGATTTCTTGTTAGAAAAAACTGAACTATTCTGAAATTTTAAGTGTGTTATTGATAAATGGAGTCATATCAACAGATCAAGACTTGAAGATGTGTGAGATGACAAAGAAGGAACAAGAAAAAATATGTAGAAGGAGATGAGAGGTGTTTGAACAGAAGAGAATGATTAAGATTGGCCATACAAAGGTGGGAAAAGAGAAGATTAGAAAGGAATCACCTTACCTTGAAGGAGGAGGCAAAATCATGGCACACTGACCGAGTGGAAAATGTGCTCTTTTTCACAGTAAATGTTCTGGCTAATAGCATTCATTAAGGTATTAAAATCCCATGGAGGAAGTCTTCTACTCTATGTAGAATTGAACACCAAGAAGTCCTGGGTATGATGTTAAACTTCATCCACCCTGGAAACGGTCCTCCAATCTGTAGGGAGAACTTGGGGGTTGGTGGCAGGATTGGCACTCCAGCCACTGTAAAAAAAAACGGGAGCACTCGGGTCCCAATTTGAGGCTGCCCCATTAAGGTAGGTGCGTGGAATGTCTAGTCTCTCTGGCATAATGATCATCCTCCTCTGTTGTCGGAAGAGCTTCGTAAACTCAACATTTCAGTGGCGGTACTTTCTGAGGTTCACTGACCTGGGACTGGCCAATATTTCTTTAAGTGGATACAACTTTTATTGATCTGGTTGCTCTGATGGCTGTCACACTCAGGGAGTAGCTGTTGCTGTAGCAAATCAGCTCCTTCCAATAGTGTCAGATGTCATTCCTTTTAAAGAGTGTATTATGAGATTCAGATTAAGGCACTCCATGGGTGAGTGATGTCTCAGTGAGGGAGACATTTTATTCGCAGTTTTCCTTGGTGTTTGATGGGTGCCCGCAAGGTGACACTCCTCTGGTCATTGGTAATTTCATTGCAACAAGTGGCACTGACATGGCAGGCTATAAGTATTGTTTCGGTCCCCATGGGTCCAGCAACCATGCTGAAAGTGGCTCTATGATCCTTGATTTTGCAAAAGGTCAGGGGCTGTGGATTGCTGCATCCTGATTCCAGTGCCCTGAGCCACATCGTTGGACTTAGTACTCCAGTACTGGTGGTGTGGTGAAGGAGAACGATCACATCCTAGCTTAGGTCCAGTAGGCTACCAACTACTAGGAGAATGAGGCTGGACCTGGCCAGACTCAAAGATCAGGCTGTTTCTAATGCATTTGCATGCAGTTTGTGTGAAGAACGTATAAACTAGGGTGCAACTGCTGATCCTAATGTGTTGTGGCAGTCCTTCCATGATAAGACCTAGAACAATGCTGAGATTTGTGTTGGTGTTTCCAGTGTGCCCAGAAGAAGATGTTTCATCTCGCAGGTCCCCTTGGATATCATTAAGACGAGTCACAGCACATGGCTTGATGGCAACTCCTGTCTGTACTGGGAAAAGAAAAGAATGGCTGCAAGGGTTCTGAGGACAGATAAAGAGGCATTTCTTAGAGGAATCTGTGAGCTGGTGACCCACATCCTGCTTACAGAGGAATCAAAGCATTATGCACATCGGGATCTGTCGCAATCAGGGTAGGTGATGGAACGGTCCATATGAATGACACTGCAATTGTGACCTGCTTGGCTGGCTGCTTTGAGCAGTTGTTCAAAGCTAACCCTCCAGCTAGGATGTTAGATATCTCCGAGTCCACGGTTCTTGAGGCTGATCCTCCAATTAGTTGTGAACCACCCAGTCTCACTGAGATTGCACAAGTGGTGAACCAGCTGAAGGTAGGGAAGGCTGCAGGGATCTTTGTTATCCGGGGTGAACTTCTCCAGGTTGTTGGTAAGGCTGGCCTCCTTGCATTGCAAGCAATCCATACTTCCATTTGGGAAATGGCTTTATCCCAACTGACTGGAAAACAGGACTTGTCACCCCTATCTGGAAAGGGAAGGGTGGCCACCTGGATTTGCAGCAACTACAGGGGTATAACACAGCTCTCTGTGCCAGCTAAGGTCCTTGCTAGGGTCATCCTCAATAGGATCCGTGATCACTTGCTTACCTTCCAGCGACCAAAGCAGTCTGGTTTTATGCCTAAGAAGTCTAGCATCAACCACATCCTGGCACTGAGGGTTTTTATGAAGAGCAAATGCAAATATCGGCAGAATTCCTTTGCTGCCTTTGTCAGTTTTCGTAAAGCGTTTGACTCGGTTGATTGAGCTACCCTGTGCCCTGTTCATGGGATTCCCCCAAAGTTGCTGGATATCATGGCCTGCCTGTACTCTTGTACTCAGTGCTGTACAGAGTGGAGGAAGAACCTTTGTTTTTCCCAGTGTGTTCCTGCTCCTACTTTGTTCAGTGCTTTCATGGACTGGGTGTTGGGCAGGGTTGTGGGGTCCGACAGCTGTAGGGTGTCTGTTGGTGAAGAAAGATTAATTTATCTTGACTTTGCTGACAACACTGTGATCTTCGTGGAGTCTATGGAAGAGCTTATTGGGGCTCTCGAGAAACTGAGCAAAGGAGTCTGAGAGTATTGGTTTTCAAGTGTCCTGGATAAAAACCAAGATCCAGGCATTTAATGACCTCTTGAGCACAGCCATCACCAGCATGTCTGTTTGTGTAAAGAATTTCAACCATGTCTGATAACTCGTCCTGTGAAGTCAGTAGACAATTTGGAGAGCATGGGGGTTCATGGGGTCACTGGAAAGGGGTATGTGGTGCTCCTGATATCTTTACAAAAGGACAAAGGTCCAAGTCTTTAGAGTCCAGGGGCTTCATGTATAACG
This sequence comes from Erpetoichthys calabaricus, assembly GCF_900747795.2. Taxonomy (NCBI): domain Eukaryota; kingdom Metazoa; phylum Chordata; class Cladistia; order Polypteriformes; family Polypteridae; genus Erpetoichthys; species Erpetoichthys calabaricus. The sequence continues at coordinate 175,712,764 of NC_041396.2, read as the reverse complement.
CCGTCCGTAGAATTCACACTATAACATGGCATATAGACAAAAGCGGAAATGTTCGTACGCACAAAAAAATCCAGATGCATAAATCTGTGCATTTGCCAACTTCCACGTTCTTCCGCTACATAAGTCCTGGTCAGCATGAAAAGTAACGCACATGCACACGCCTGCTGTCCCGCCCCAACTCCTCCCAGAATTACGCCTCTTTGAATATGCAAATCAATATAAATAGCCCTTAAGCTCAGCCTTCTGTGAAAAGACAATGGCAAAAGTATGGGGGAAAATAGAAGAATTTCAGCGAATACCAAGTGGAGGCAAGGACAAACATACTATTTTCTTGGTTTAAACAGTGGTATAAACAACAAAAGGAAGTTGATCGAGTGACATAGCGTGTCGGAGAAACTCAAAAGCTCAAGTTCACAAAGTCGAGCAGTGCCCAAAATAAAAAAGAAGTTGTCACATATCAAAGTCACCATGAAAAGGCAAGTCATAGCCCACTGACTGAGTGTCATATGAAAGCTTATTAGGGTACAGAGAAAAAAAAATAGGCAAACAGTGGGAAAAAAGCACGAAATGTCAATTTTAATCTCGAAATTTCCACTTTAATCACGTAGTTTATTTTTTCATTAAAGTAGAACATCAGAAACTTTATCTTAAAATCATTTAACTTACTAGTTTCTCAAATCCCATCATAACTAAAGTAGCACGTTAAATGCTTTGTTTTGTATTTGATCTTCTATGTGTGTGAATCACTATGTGCTTCCGGGCTTTTTCTTCCTCCGACAGGATACAGAATCCATTACATTCGTAATATTACAGCTCTCTGAATAATAAAAATACCGAGATGTATAACGATATAATTTTCATGATGATAGGAGTTAAAGCATGTTATTAAACATGGGAACACAGTTTTATCTGTATAATATAATAAACATATTTTGCTGCATTTCATCTTAACAATGATATCGTCACCATATGTAAATACACGCTTTATAAAGTGGCTCAGGTTGTGCAATATTATAACTGTAGTGCAAGTTTACAGTGAGGTAATTGTACTTATAAGTACAAACAGTTCTACAAGGAGCACTTGATGGACTGATTGAGTGTATTTATAATTCTTGGGATGCAAACAGTTTCTGAACCGCGAGGTCCGTACAGTAAAGGTTTTGAAGCGTTTGCTGTGTGAGAGCAGTTCAATAGACAGCATGGCTGAGGCAGCGTGTGCTTGATGCTGTATACCGATAATTCTCTTTCCGATCAGCTGCTGTAGATCTGTGATTCCCCAATCAGATATAGTGATATAAATACTCTGAGTGGTGCAGTGAGAGTAATATGGAAAAAGATGATCCGCTGTGGCAACCCCTAACGGGAGCAGCTGAAAGAAGAAGAAGAAGGTGCAGTGAGAGTAACAACGCTAAAGCAGCTATGGTATTTGGAATACTCTGGCTATTCCCTGGACCATTATATTGTTACAGGCTAATTACAATCAGATGCCTTAAACTAATAAACAATATGCAGTTAGTTTCAGTGTATATGATAAAGCCGCGTCAGGGATGTGGATCTAAAAAAGAAAGGGTAACCACACAGGAACAGTAGCACTGCTTTGACGCTGAGTGCCACCAGTTTGCAAAATCAAGCAGAGAACTTGCGTACGCCAGGGTTGGAGCTACCATGAAAATGTGCGTGGCTTTACGCCAAGTTTAGTTTTTATACATCGCGATTTGAGCGTGGAAACGTTTGTACACAACATTTTTGTGCGTATGCACCATTTATACATGAGGCCCCTGGTGCTTCCTGTCTTGTTAGATGGTTGTGAGACATGGATGCTATCCAGTGACCTGAGACAAAGATTGGACTCCTTCATTGCCATATCTCTTCAGAGAATCCTTGGGTACTGCTGGTTTGACTTTGTGTCAAATGAGTGATTGCTCACAGATTTCTGAATGAGGTATATTATCTGCATTGTGAGGAAGTGTCAGTTACGGCACTATGGCCATGTGACGCAATTGCCAAAGGGTTATCCGGCTCACAGGACCTCATTGTTGAGGACCAAAGCAGCTGAACTGGGCCAGGGGGACACCCACATAACACCTGGCTGCAGCAGATAGGTGGTCATTTCCAGGGGGTGAGACTGAACCGTGTGTCTGCCTGGAGAGTTGTGAAACAATGATCCTGAGCTGTTTTGTTGTGTGGTGAGTGTGGCAACACACTGTACCAGTGCATGCTCCTCAACCTGACCTGACAGTCCAAGAGCCTTGATTTCTTGTAATTCTTCAATATAGTTAGGTGTGATTCCCTGGAATTATTCTAATCCTGGTAGAAGCAGCCATATGTATAGATGTGTCCAAATGCAATTAAATATTTCCCTTTGTAGTAGATAATAATGTGGAGGCATTGGGAGAAGAAGATTTCAGGTTTGAAAGGCATTTAGAAGACTCTTCAGACAGTAAGAAATCGTAGTGCAAGAATGGAAGGAGGATTATGTTACAGGAAGTTCGGCAGAAGTGGGGAAATAGTTGAAGATCACGAGTTCAGGTCAAAAGATTTCTACAGAAACAAGTGTGGCCAGTAACATAACAAGGAGAGCAATACAACTCAGGGCTTCTGAAGAAGCTGAGAAACATAAGAAATCTGAAGTGAAAACAACAGAAAAGTAGTTGTTATGGAGTCTGAAGCCACCAAGATGCAAAATGCACTGGTACACAGTGCAGAAAGAAATTATGTGAACAATAAGATGAAGTTGTGGTGAAGAGATGTGTAGATCACAAAAAGTGGAGAAACAGAAATGCATAAGAAACTCATTAGCAAAATGTTTTAAACCTTTATAAGATGACAGAAAAAGATAATCTAAAGACAACATGATTCCCATACATTAGCCAGTCAAACAGGACATCTTAATAAAACAGTGGCAACAGAGATAACATGTCACAGAAAGTGACAGTCCTGATTAGACCTGCAAAATATTGAAAAGAAATACAATCAAAGACAGGGGAAGTGAGCAGGTTATTGAGAACAAGGGAATGAGAATTAGGCAGGAGGGAGTGGCATTGGGAAAGTATATTTTGTAAGATGATTAGAATTATTTCCAAAGAAAATGTACATGATTATTAAATTATGAAAATTCTATTCTGTAAACAGCAAACAGCCTTAAATATCATTCTTAATTGTAAGATAATTTAAATTGCTTAGAGCTGACAATAAAATAAAGTAGAATCTTAGTATTCAATGACCCAGTTGCCTGAGAATTCACTTACAGCCCACCAGCCTTTGTGTTGTTTTACGGCCTTGTCTGTTTCATTGTGCTGTAAATATAAAATATGTACACACACAAACGCATTGAATATTTGTTTGCATTTTACTTTCATATTAGGAATGTATATATCACTGTTTCCAGTTAAAAAAAGTGACTGTAATGAAAATGGCTGAGAAAAGCTACATTTTGTGTTTTTATAAAATTCTAAATGTTTTTTGTTGTTGTGATCCTTTTCTTCTAATTTATATTCTTTATTATGTAGATCTCAACAGAATTCCTTAAATCCCACACTCTTACCTAACTTTTATGTACTGTAGTTCAGCATTTCCCCCTTACTTTATGACCTGTAAACCCAGCAACTGCAGTACCAAAATAGGCAGAAGAGAAAGTTATACATTTATTTATGTATTATAGATAGTGACTTTTAATCATTAAATGCTATAACGAGTGCCATAAACAAAAGCAAATTCATGCAGAATGTAGTTTTTAAGCCATACAACCTGCTAGTGCTAGATGTGCAGTTTCAGGCAGCACATAAACTTCTAGGTACACTCAATTCTGTCTAGCCAAATCATCACCTCATCTGTTCTCTTCAGGTCATCATCTGATCTGCTTTTTTTCAGCCTGCTCATCATCTGACTTTATACAACCTCTTGATTGCCTGTCCCAGTTACATTAGCCTCTAAAACCTGTCTCTCCCCTAAACTTTCCTTCTGGTGTGAGATGTCTCATAGAATGTAAAGTGGTCCTGCACACCTGGTCTACTCTCGCCTAACTAAATGATCTGGTTAATCTGTAAATGTCCCTGAGCAATGACTAACCTATCTAGTTCCTTTAAAACCAGATAGTTGGACAATTGTTTAAATATGTATATTGTTAGACATTGATAATAAAAAAAACGCTATTAACCTATATGCTCTCCATTACACAAATACTCATGGTTGTTTGGAGAACTGAGATGGATAGGCACCCCATCCTGCTGATAGAATAGGGAAATGGCACCTGTGACCCAAAACTCAATTAACCATTTTAGTAATGTAACGATGGATTTCTTGCACATACAAAAATGTGCATTCACTTCCATAGTAAATGCCAACCTTTGTGAATTTAGTAATGAATATATTATTATAGTGGCAATGAAATCCAAAGTAAACAATTTCACACATGATGACCTACAGCACAGCTTGCTAGTGGACAACATCAGACACAAAGTGAAAAGCCAGTCCATCACAGAGCTCATTCACACTATTGTCAGTTTAGAGTCACTGAAAAACTTAACACTTAAATGCAGGTAAACAAAGGGAATGTGCAGGCAGACAGTGACTGGGCAACGAGACAGAAGTGCCAATTGTTGGGACACCATGTTGCCCACAAAAAAAGCATGATCAACAAAATTGTCAAACATGTCTCATATTGTGAATTTTTCCCTTAAAGATATATATTTTGGTAATGTTAAAGGACAGAGTATTGTAACTACACCACATTGTCAGATCTGTCACCTAATTTCTTAATATTGTACAGTGTAGTTGTTATTGTTAATTGACCAGTCACTTTAGTACTATCATCAAATATGAAGACCTGGATTTACCATAATTTGTTGCATAGTCAAGGGGTGAATTTTGACTTTAGTCTGTAGCTATAGCTTCAGTCTTTAGAGGCTTTGGTGTATACCACTCGCTTGAGGTCATTGTCTCTCTGAGAAATGAATTCTAATTCATGCTTCTTAAGTTTGTTTACCAGGCTTAAATACGATACCTCACAGTATTTTCCAGTACTGTGCTACATCCATTTTTCTTTTTGCTATAACAAAAAGCTTGCCCTTGACCACAGGACCTTGGTGGTTCTCTCTCATGCTTCTTGTAAAATCGTTGTCCTTTATTCATTGTTTTCCACCAAAGCGACTTTTTGTCTATGTACTTTGCAATTTTTCATCTTTGTTCAGTTACCTATATACCACTAATGCTTTTTTATTTTCCAAATGATATTGTGTTTATTTTGGTTTTTCTCATTTACTTTTTCCAGATCTGACTCAAGATCTCGATTACCTGTATCCAGCAGTATGAGCTTTTCCAGCCAATAAAGGTGATCTGCATTTTCAATCCTTTTTTTAATGTTGTTTTCTTTGCCAAGTAACACATGCATGTTAGTCTCATTATCCTCTTTTACAGTGAAAATATGTCTTCCCAAGAGTTCAAAGACTTCATTTATTTTTGTATATTAAATCCTTAACTTCATCTGCATCAAATGTGAAACCTCATTTATCACTCTAAACTAAATATTATTTTCTGCCTAAGTTGGTGAACATCATTCATTCCTCATGTTTCATTTTACATTATTTGTTTAGTACTCTTTTCTTGAACAAGTAAGAAAATCAAACTTTCTTTAAAGCCGAACCCACTTTAAAGTTTTTGAACATTTACTATAAACTCCTGAACTCCTGATCCCTTGTGTCACAGGTTTTGTGGGTCATGTGTTAGTCATAGTGATAGGAGCTCAGGAGACAAACAGAGAAATAAAGGACTTGGAGAATAACGTTATCTCAGCCCTGCTACCTCACAGCTCAGGTCACATTTTTGGCCACAATAATCAGTCTAGCATAGTTAGCTAGCCCGCAGGAACATTTAAAGGACCAATGCACCATTAGAATTCAGTCACAACTAGTTCAGTTTCTCCTTGCCCATTAACTTTAATGCTTCCTTTTTAAAATATAGCTTTAATTAATTTTATTCCAGGAAAAAAACATTGCATACAATCAACCAAAACGTATGTAACAAATGATGTCAAAGTCAAAGTAGACTTTAATGCATTTCACCCCAAAATTTCCCTTGTTTTTGCCACACTCAAAGCAAGGCTAATTCAACTGAGTTTGCCCATCACTACTGTCTGTCTAACATGTGATATCTTTTACTAAATATTTTATTGCTTCTTTGATATTTATTAAAACTACTTTGAAACAACATACAAAGCTTCTACCTACCCGAATACATATTCAAATGAAAAATTAAATTTTGTTTTTCAGTGTTTTTTCCAATAAAAAATAATGTCCTGTAAAAATATTTTGGATTTCTGCAATTTGAAATGAACCATCTACAGTGAAAAAGTCTCCTTAAAAACACCATTAGACATAGAAATGTGTATTACATGTGCAGAGAGCACTTTGCACTTTTTAAAAATAAACATAACCTGAAGCAAGGGAAAAACCGTAACATCATATTATACATTGGCATTCAACAGCATCAGTGGATGAATGGTAAACATGATGTGTTTTTGCAGGTGCTGAGTGTGCTCTCTGTTGTTAAGCGATATGATGATAGTGTAGGAGTTGATGTAAGCTTAAAAGAATTAACAGCTGTATTCATGAAAATATAAACTGCAAAATACGTATTTGAAGCAAAAAGTGTGTCACACTCCGTCAAAAGGATTCCCATTAAGAGAGTGTAGAAAAGGCGCTATATAGGCGCCTGACCTGGCACAGAAGGACACAGAGACACGTATAAAACACAAGGACTTTTTACTTTTCTTCTTCACCCGTGGGCGCACGTCTTCCCCATGGCCCACAGGCAATACACAGTCCCAAAAGCACTCTTTTCCACACAACAATCTTTTCTCCTCTCCCACCACTACTCCGCAAGCGTAGTCCTCTTCCTCACGACCCTGGCTCCCTGAGTGGTGGTGGCTGGCCCTTTTTATAACCCACCCAGAAGCATTCCAGGTGCTTGACCTCCTGGTTCTAATTGCACTTCTGGGTGGGGCTGAAGATTCGACCAGCTGGGCTGCAGACTCCATGCAGCACCCCCTAGCGGCCATCCAAGCCCCCAACCAGGCTGTGGAGGACTCCATCTCCCATGGAGCCATGCGCCAGGTTGGGGAATCATCGTCTGCCAGGGAGGCTGCCACCAAGCGTCCCGGGGGAGGTATTGAACCGTCCATGGCTGCTCCCCCGGAACAGATGCAGTAGGGGCGTCCCTGCCGGGCATGGGACCCGGCTGTCCTTCACAAGAGCTCATAACAAAGAGCCATGGGAGATGCAGATTTCAGTACTCAAAACACCTGAATCAACAAATCTGCCTAACAGCACCAGCAGATGCACAGATGAGGCTGCACAACACCCACCTTCTGATTGCATGTCTACTGTAAATGAATAACTAAAGAAATTTAATATTACTGTCTAATTGGAAATGCAAGTATGCCATGACAAAATAGCCACAGTGTTTAAACACATTGCATTTCCATAGATCATAATGCTTATCTAAACTATGTTTGCTGTTGTTATGATATACAGTGATGCAATAGTTAAAATGACAAAAAGATATTGTAGCAGACAGAGGCACTTCTAAAACGTGTGGTCTGTGTGTGTGTGTGTCCACTGTTGCAGCACTCATTATAACTTGCAAAGCTTCAGTTACTTTGTGCTACAAAGCTCCTGAATGGATAACAGTAATTTTGGCTTTTTATTTTCTCTCAGTGTCTTTTGTTCAGTATCTTTTGCTCTTTTCCTGAAACCCCATTGGCAGTTTAAAATGCACAAACTGGAGAAATCGAGGGCATATGTTTTATGAAGAAGCCCTGTGGGTGGAGCCTTCGTAGTGCATGATTTCACCTGCTATTCACTACACACTTTTACTCTCATTTGACAATTATGTCTGGCCCCGCTAGACTAGATCAGATTATACCCTTCACCAATTAACATAATATAGAAGTTTTTAAATCTATGCAACTCATTGCTATATGTACAATTATTTAACTTAAGTCTATAGTTATATAGCCTTAGTCATGACAATGCTGAACATGTAAGCAGTTGGTACTTGGCCTCTAATAGTGTGGAGGACCTTTCCATATCTTTGCCATATCATGACATATCATGTACATCCATTCTTTGTAAATTGGTGGCAGATGGATCGCTACCTGAAGTCTCCCTTTTCTATCTTAATATTGTCAGTAGCCATATGGCTTCTTCATCTAAACAAAACCTTGAAAGCCATAGTGGCTACTCACACAAAAACATCACATTAACTGTTTTATTTGACATGTTTATGGATCTCTTTTAGACACAGTTTAGAATGTAATGAAAGAAAAAGGAAGCAAATGTAAAACCAGCTCTTTCTGATACCTCAGGGGCGCTCAGCTTCTGCTACTTTGGACCTCATTTTTTATGTTTGTATGTTGTAATTTGAATCATCTTCATCCTTCCTTCATTTTGTTTAGATTCTTTCATGAATGACCTTCTTCCGATCTCAACTCCCCCACCAGAGGCTAGGTACAGCAGCAGTCCTGCAAATCTGCTACACCTTGTATTGCCACAGAATGAATAGATGACAGCACCAGGAACTAGTAGGGAGTGGAATTGGAAACATGCATTGAAAGCATTCCCAGGTCTAAAACCAGGGAGTCAAATAAATGTGCAACAATGTCCAATATGTGATCAAACAGTCAAAGGCTGAACACAAAAGGTTCAAAAAGAAAAGGCACTTGCAAAAGAGTTTTGATTCGTGTCCACAAACTTGGAACTGATTAGCACATGGTGCTGGCTTTAATATTGTCATGCTGATGATGTCATACAACATGACTTTCGAGGCTATGCACTTAACAAAGGCCAACACGTCATGGGGATGCCTAATAAAAAAACAATATGACATTGAAGGAATTACAAAACATGTCAATAAAATAAAATACCAAGTTCAAAAACAAAATGAAAGTAAAAAGAGAATGATAAAATGAAAGTGAAACTAAATACTATGAAATTCAAAACCTTGGAAAAAATGTAAAATGTCAATAGGAAGATTCAAGTAAGCCCTAGAAAATGAATAGAGGGCAGCAATTCATGACACACCTAAATCTCTTCCCCAGAAAGCGAGTATTGCTCAGTTTAGTTGACACTGAAGCAGGGGTGGACTTATACAACCACACTTGATCACAGACGACACAAAAAGATGTTGCACACTGCTGATCCTCAGAGTTTCACAGTTGTCTCAGAACTGTCCTCTCTGAATGTGCAGTACTTCAAGATGTCATCTAGCTCTGTCTCCACAACACTTTTCATTGCTAAAGTGTAGCTACCTCTCATGGGTCAACTGTCAAGGTTGCCTCCTTTAGTAACATTTCTTCATCCTGACATCTGGTAGTCTTCTGGGACATCCCCTCCCCCAACTGTCTTCTATAGGAGAGCTTTAATGTACTTTTTCGACCCACGGGACACAGGTTATGGTCTCTGAGAGCAGATCACTAACTTATTTATTTATTTATTAACCTAGCTGTCTCAAACCACAAAGTTTTGAAAATTTGTCAGGGCTGAATTTACAAGCCTGAATTTTTTTCTCTAAATTGTTCTACTTTTGCCTATAATTTGTAAAATACTAGGGAGAACACTAGTGAACCTCTAAGGGCTGAAACTCTTTAATACTGTCCTTTTTGTGCTCTTGTATTTGATTATAGAATTGAACACTTAAAAAAAGGCCGCTAATTTAATTGCAACTATGACAGCTCATGAATAATTGATGGTGGGATGAAGATGCAATTGTTAGACCTGCTGTCTGCAATTGCTGAGACTCTGTTTTTATTTTGGCTACTCCACTGTTTGTGAGGCACTGTTGATGTGGGTTTTCTAAAGGTATTGTGATTTGCTTCCAAGTTTCAGAAGAAATAAAAGTTAGGCTGATTGGGGATTCTAAACTGAGAGAGAGTGGAAGGGTGTGCATGAGTGGGACCTGTAAAGACCAGGACTTCAGTTCAAGAATGGTCCTTGATTTGATTCCGATTATGGTGGAAATAGATCAAACTCCTTTCTTCCCTATCATGGACTAAGAGGGTTCTGGAAATTAATAAATGAAATGCAAAAAATTATGGTATTGCTAATTTTATAGTCATTACACTATGATGTAAATATTTCAAATAATTGCAAATACTTCAATGACTACTGGAAAAACAAATTGGTGAAGCAACACAAGGATAAAAGTTAGACTCTGTCTCCTCGTGGTCTGAAATGAAGGTAACGCTTGAAGACGACATTTTGTCCCTTGTCACGCATGCGCGTCAGTGGGTCACCTTCCAGGCTCAGTTGAGGTATGAAGTACCACCCCGAAGCAAGAGGAGGCACTGTCGCTAACCTTATCACCTGTTTCTGCCTCCATAGCTCATAGAACGTGCCCAATGAGTGCCACTGACTCCACCCATTCTGGTCCAGGTCCTATAAAGCTGGGCATCCCTGGTAGGAGGCATCTCCCTTTCAGTCGAGTCAACCTGTCCAGTAGGTTGGCTACACAAGCAAGAAAGATCCACTCAACAACGTTATTTTTTAGAGAGAATGCTACTGCCTGTATTGTAGCACCATCATGCATCTCCTTTGATTTTTGTTGAAAGAATTAAACAAGATTACCTGATTGGTGCCCTAAAATATCATCCTTGAAGCCAGGTTTCACAACCATTCAACCACACCCTGTATGTAATTACAAGGGATAAACTTTATTAGTAATTAATGTATAGCCGTAGAGCATTCTTGTCTGTGAAATTTTAAGGTTCTCTAACTGTAATCCCCTAAATCAGACAATAGTTTTAGTGCTTGCTTTTTTACTATTCAGTAACTAGCAACCAAAACTACAACTAATGTTAAGAATAGTACTGTTAAAATGTTGAAGTTCATAGTTCATTCATCTGTTTTCTCAGTTCACGCACTTACCCATATGTATACAGGGTTATTAGTACAATCCATATTTACATTTACTTGCTTAGCAGAAGCTTTTATCCAAAGTGACTTACAACATAATCAAGTAACATCAGTCTGGGCACTGTATAGGAAAACAGGTTAAAACAATTATCATTACTAGTGAAGAGCTTACAACAAAATAAAGTTAGTTACAAGCCCTAGGTTACAAAAACCTAACTGTAGTTAGACACAAATTCACCAAACAAGGGAGTCTTTAAATGCATGTTAAACAAGTTGAGGGAATTAGTATTTCGAATGAAAGTGGGGAGCTCATTCCATCACCAAGGAGCTATACATGAAAAGAGTCTGGATTGAGATTTGACACCATGCACAGTGTCCATCACCAGACGCCATTCATCAGCAGACTTCAGTGGTCAAAAAGGAGCACAGAACCTCCAAAGTGTTACCATATATATAGGTGCTGACTCACTGCCCACTTTGTAGACAAGTATCAAGGACTTGAACTTAATATATACTGCTACAGGGAGCCAATGTTGTCATCTGAACAGAGGAGTGATATGTCTCATTTGGTTGAATATCAGTCATGCCGCAATATTTTGAATCATCTACAGTGTCTCGGTGACAAATGACGCACAGCAATTTCAATGCACATCTTTTTAGTATTATTAAAAATGCAAGTTTACAGGGGGATTTTATAGTCATGGAGGACTTCAACTACTGATATTAACTATGCTAACCTTGTAAACAGCAGAGCAAAAGAGCAGGAGTCTTTAGAAGTGATCAGTGACTGATTTGTAATACAGTATTTAAAAGCAGCAACATGGGGTGAAGCCTGTCTGGATTTAGTTTTTTTTTTTTTTTTTTTTTTTTTTTTTAAATCAGGATGGAATTGAAGGTGTAGAGATGATTGAACCATTAGGGTCAAGTGACCATAATATAATTCAGCTCTCAGGGTTTGGGAAGTGTGTAGATGCTAAAACTAAAACTGTTAAGATGCGGCAAAGTCTAAAAGGGATAAACTAGGATAAGCTTTTAAGTTTGGAGACAGTCAAGGAGTAGTGGAACAGGTTTAAAAACATTTTACATGTAATGCAGGACAGGTACTGTATATACCTAAATTTTGAATAAGCAGAAAATTTTGAAAAACTCCTCAGTGGGTTAATAAAGAGTTTAAAAAGAAACTGCAAAGGAAAAAACAGCTGTATAAGGCATATAAGACTATTAACTCCAATGTGAATCATTGAACGTACAGTATGAGAACATGAGGGCAACGATTTAGAAGGATATTAGAGAAGATAAAAGGCAGTTACTGTACTGAGAAAAATAGCAGATAGGGCAAAACTTGACCCAAACAGAATTTTTCAGTAATTTACTAGTAAAAGAACAGTCAAGGAGGAGTTGTAGTGCATCAGGAATACTAAGGGGTAATTAAAAAATAAAGACACTGAAATTGTGGATGTTCTAAACTTGCATTTTTCTGAGGTCTTCAAAAGTGCAGAAATAGATAACCTCCCAGCAGTAAAAAGGTCTTCTAAGGAGGTACTGAGTGATTTAGAAATTGCAGAGGGAGAAGTACTGCTTAGATTAAATAGGCTGAAATAAAAGAGATCTCTAGGACCAGATAATATTTACCCTCAAGTTTTTCAGGAGGTTAACAAGTACATATATAAACCCATGGCACATATTTTATGGAAGACACTGCACAATGAAAAAATTCCAAAGCACTGTAAAATGGCAAATATTATCCCATTATATAAAAAGGGTGACCAGGCAGATCCAAGCAACTGTAGGTCCGTAAGCTTAATGTGCATCAATAGGAAAATGAATGGAAGGAATTGTTAAGGATAAGATTAAGCAACACGTGGCAAGGAGTTTTACAGAGGGACGTGGCCAGGATACAGTCTTGGGAAGATTTGTGGCAGATGAAATTTAATGTCAATAAATGTAAAGTATTACATGTAGGAAGTACAAATGTTAGGTTGGGAGGTCTGAAAATCAAAAGTACAGCTTATGAGAAGGATTTATGAGTTGTAGTGGACACTACACTGTCAACTGCCAGATAATGTTCAGAAGCCATTAAGAAGGCTAACAGAATGTTAGGTTATATAGCACGATGTGTGGAGTACAAGTTCAGAGAGGTCATTCTTAAATTTTATAAAGCACTGGTGATACTTCATCTAGAGTACGGAATACACTTTTGATCTCCAGGCTATAAAAAAGACATAAAATTGCTAGAAAAAGTCCAAGAGAAGAGCGACTAGGCTGATTCCATGGCTACAGGGGATGAGTTGTGAGGAAAGAATAAAAGAGCTGAGCTTTTTTCAGTTTAAGCAAAACAAGATAAAGATATGACATGACTGAAGTTTTTAAAAGCTTGTAACTGGGAATAAGATGAATCAGGTTGTGGTAAGATTTGCCTAAAGGAACAAGTAGATTATACTTAAAGGCATCTTTAGCATTTGAACACAGCAGGCCCAGCTTATTATTTACTTGGTGACAAACTGACAGAATTTTGCCATCATTTGTTCTAAAGTTGCATGGTTGATGTCACCACATATTATAACTGCAGGGTCGGAGTGAGTTGTCATTAAAGTGCTGGTGTCAGGTCAGGTCAGGTCAAGTTAGGGAGCATGCACTGGTACAGCATGTTGCCTCACCCACCACACAACGAAACAGCTCGGGATCCAGGTTGGCAACCCCCCAAGGCAGACACGTGGCCCAGTTCTGCCCTCCGGAAATGACCCTCCATCTGCCGCAGCCAGGTGTTACGTGGGCATCCCCTTGGCCTGGTCCAGCCACTCGGGTCCTCAACAATGACGATCCTGCGAGCTCAATCACCCTTGGTGAATCGCACCACATGACACTCCCTCACGATGCAGGTAATGTGCCTCATTCGGGACTCCATCAGCACAAAGTCAAACCAGCGGTATCCAAGGATTCCCCGAAGAGACACAGTACCAAAGGAGTTCAGTCTTTGTCTCAGGTCACTGGATAGTGTCCATGTCTCACAACCATATAGCAAGACAGGTAGCACCAGAACTCTAAAGACTTGGACCTTTGTCCTTTTGCATAGGTATCGGGAGTGCCACACTCCCCTTTCCAGCGACCTCATGACACCTCATGCTCTCCCAATCCGTCTACTGCCTTCATAGGAAGAGTCACCAGAGATATGAATGTCACCACTGAGGTAAGTAAACCTCTCGACATGGTCGACACTCTCTCCACAGACAGACACACTGCTGATGGCTATGCCCAAGAGGTCATTAAAGGCCTGGAACTTGGTCTCTCAAGAGCCCCGATCAGAGCCTCCATTGACTCTGTGAAGATCACAGCATCATCAGGAAAGTCAAGATCAGTGAATATTTCTTCACCAATGAATACCCCACGATCTTGCCCAACACCTAGTCCATGCAAGCATTGAACAGAGTTAGAAGCAAGAACACATCCCTGATGAACCCCAGGATCACCTGGGAAAAACACAGGGGTTCTGCCTCCACTCTGCACAGCACACACAGTACCAATCTACAGGCCGGCTATGCTATCCAGCAACCTTAAGGGGATCCCGCGAAGTCTCAGGATGTCCCACAGGGCAGCTCGATCAACTGTGTTGAACGCTTTGTGAAAATTGACAAAAGCTGCAAAGAAACTCTGCCGACATTTGCATTTGGGCTCCATGAGAACCCTCAGTGCCAGAATGCGGTCGATGGTAAACTTCTTAGGTGTAAAATCAGACTGCTCCTGTTGCTGGTAGGTAAGCAAGTGAACATGGATCCTATTGCGGACGACACTAGCAAGGACCTTACCCGGCATCAAGAGCAGTGTTATCCCTCTGTAGTTGCCGCAATCCAGTCGATCTCCCTTACCTTTCCAGATAGGGATGACAAGTCCTCTTTTCCAGTCAGTTGGGATGACGCCAGTCTCCAAAATGGAAGCAAACATTCCATAAGAACAGTTCCATCAGCCGCCTTGACTGCAACTCTCCAAGGAACAGATTTGGATGTGCGTAATGCTTCGATTCCTCTGTAACCAGGACGTGGGTCGCCAGACATCCTTCACATCACCTATAACTCTGTGATGGTCAGTGTGATTTCCTACCCTGTGGTGTGCTGGGCTGGTAACATCACTTCAAGAGAGGCCCACCAAATCAGCAAGCTAATTAAAAGGGCAAGCTCAGTTATAGGGCTCACTCTGAACCTCCTGGAGGTAGCAACAAAGGTGTGAATTAAAATTAAAACAAAACTTGAGTGCCATTATGAACAATGCTGCACCTCCTCTCTTTGACACTCCATCACTGAGGACATTCAGCTTCCATGAAATTATTCAGCAGATGTGTGTCAAGAAACGCTACTGGGGCTCCTTTATACCAACAGCAATACACCTGATTCATGTCTCACTGTAACTGTGACAGCCAAGTCAGAACTTTTCTTTCTTTTGAATGTGATGGTTTGATCCTGTCCTGGATACATTTTAGTCAGGAACATTGTGGGCAAAGCACAATTAAATTACACCATACTCCTGGTCACAAGATGAATTTTATTTCTTATCTGGGATTCTAATTGAGTGGTGCCTTTCCCATCTTTCCTAAGTTCACCTAGGGATTCATACTTTAAATATGTTGACAGAGTCTTCAAATACCACCTTTATCTTCCAAGTAATTGTGCTTTAAATATGTAAGAAAGACACATGCAAAATAGTATGTATTTTAAATCTAAATGAAAACAATTCAGTGATGATTTTCATACTGATTAAAATAATTAGGTAATTTAGTGATAAAGGTCCAAAATTATTCTTTGGTGTATTGCCTGAAGCCTTCTGTGTAAATAATACATTATGATTTGTGATGGACTGTACCACTGTTGTCTACTAATGGAAAAATAATGGAAAATCACAGAAGCAATTAAACTAAAGTAAAATATGAACATTATTGTTTTAAAACCCGTGATTTCTTTTGTAGAAAAATAACATACACTTAACGTTTAAGAACGGAATCATTTGCTGTATATTCTCTCTCTCTTGCTCTTTTTTTTGTTTTGTTTTGTTTTTTTAAACGTCACTAAAATCTGAAGGGAAGGTGAAGGGAAAGTGAAATGTTGTAATTCTGAAACTAAGATTTATACACCCACGGTGGGTAGGCTGACCGCAGGCTAGTTTCTGTAAAAGTTAAATTGGTCATAAACTGAATTGCTCTTTTTTTGTATCTTATTTTAAATTAAACATATTCAGCTATTCTCATGCCTCATTGTAAGATTGTCTAAAAAGATGCCATCTTCATGAAAAAAATAATTAAATGTTGTACCTTAGGACTGGTATAATGTGTTAGAGAAAGCAGGTTGACAGCATTCATAAATGGTTGTAAATTAATGATCACAGCAAATGTACTGTTTCAAAAAGTATGCAAAAGTCTGATGATCATAAGTGGTGCTGATTCAGTTAAAGGAAGGAAAAAAAATATTAAAAAAAAATTATTATTAACAAATATTAAAATACTTTTAATATTGTCACTGAACAACCACTGTATGGTAAAACACAGAGCAAGGTATACAATTCCTCATGTTGACTACCCTTAATTCCTCTTTGAGAAATGGTTTATAAATTTGAAAATTTAACAACATTTAAATATTCACAGATTGTGTATGGCAAACTATTTGCATAATAATTGTGTCAGTCTGCACTTAAAACTTGTCATGCAAACACGTTACACCTCATTATGGAAACACTCATTGTTCTATGGAACACAACCTTTGATGTATATATTTTTACATGCACACTTTTAAGTAACTTACATAAAACCGGACCCTAAAAGCACCCAGAGTACAAGGGCATCCCTGAAAGTTGATGTGCAAAGTGTATGGAGCCTTGCAAAACCCAAAAGAAACCACTCCTAAAAATACTCATCTTGCTCAGTGACTTGGAATTTAGTGATGTTATGGGCAATTATTAATGTAGTTTTGGCAAAAAAAAAGTTCATGTTCCTTATTATTTTATGTACTTTTAAAATATTCTGTAAGTAATCCCTATGATAAATATTAGGGAAAACATTTTTTAGACCAGAAAAAGTGTAGGAAGGGGGTGCTGTTGTTAGTTTTTCTGTTTTCCAGTATCAGTGGACCTGCTTTAAATCTAAGCCCAAGTATTGCCTCTATAGCAGGGGTGTCAAACTCCAGGCCTGGAGGGTCGCAGTGGCTGCAGGTTTTCATTCTGGTAAATGTGCTCTGCAACAGACCATAACCTCCAGTTTTGCATGCAATGGCTTCTGGGGCAGGCCCTGGGTCCCTGTAACCCTGAAACTGGATTATACAAGATCAGGAAATGGTTTTCTGTTTTGTTGAGTTAGTAATCCATATAGAGTTAAAATTGATTTTAAGGCAGAAAAAATTGTGGTCTTTATTGCACATTGTCAAAAGGGTACGCAGTCTACATGAGGACAGGAGCCTTTGAGAAGATGAATTCATAAATTGGCAAACTTGTCTGATTTGCCTTTATACTCCGGGCTCAGAAAGAACCTGACCAACATGCACATGGGCCATCATCTGATTATAACCCTGGAAGCACTGGTTTGGAAACCTAGCAGAACAGTTACTCTAGATGTCAAAATGTTTTTGCAGCTGGATTTAGACATCCAGTAACCGAACATTCAATTCATTTGAAGCCAAAAAGTGGTGAAATGCAGGGCATATTTAAAGAAAAGGTGGAACTGAATTTTCAAAACTGATCAGTGACTAAATGTTCATCCACCCTTCAGGTGGGCTGTGTAGATGGCATACATTTTCAACTGAATGTTGTATAAATAACTAATCCAGAAGTGACTAATTCAATGTGCATGTAATGGTATGTACCTGCCCTGCGGGTAATTGAAGAACCTGTCAACAGGAGGTGTCAGTAAAAAAAACAGATGAATGGATAGAGTCAAAATTTACAGGACAAAAGAGGGAGATCTGAAAAATAACAAAAACACAAAAAGGTTTGTCTTTACAGTTTTGTGTTTTTCTTTGTTGACATTTTGCCTTTGAGAACCAGGTCCTATAGTTATCAAGTGTCTCAGAATTACACTAAAAGTTGGACTAGGATAAGAATTTGTTCTGTCTCAGAGTAGGATATGGGAAGTATTTATGAAGCGTCCTGCTCTTACTGTACGCTAGGAGTAGCAGTTCACATCTGAGAATGAATGATGTTATGATTTTATAGCAACTCCGAGCTGTAAAGTGGTATTTATTTGTATTTACCTTGATACCAATGCTACGGCTTCACTATTAAGATAATGATGATGATGATGATGATGATAATAATATAAAAAATAAGAACAAAGAAAATATAATAAGCTGCATGTAACTGTTGCCACTTCGGAACAGTGTCAAACCTAATATTATAATGAGCAGCATGATGGACAGACCAATACAAACACACCGATTGACAGTAAAACCCGATAACAAGCTTATTTATTTAACAATGAATGTATTTTCAGAAGCATCACCTTCCTACTGTTATAGTTGCAGAAAATGCTTCAGAAAGTAATAGTTACTGTAACTGGCCCCTGCTATTCTTGCTCTGTTTCTGAAGTTGGGTTCACTCTTACACTGTTCTCAGTTGTCTTCCACTGTGCCCAGCCATGCCTTGTGTGTGATTCCCCCATTATCTTCTGTGAGGCTCTATTTACTCAATGCCCTGGGAGTCTCTATCTGCCCTGTTGAACCTTTCCAGGCTTTTAAACTGTAACAGGGGTGTTGCAAGGGTTTGTGGAATGCAGAACTCATTTCACTGTCAATCACCCATCCAGCCCTGCCTGTCTTGTAGGTAAAATGCTGGCTACGACAGTACAGTTTGCATGCATGAGTACTTTAGTGCTGATAATGTGATATCGCTTGCAATCCACATATGTGTGCTTATTCACACTTGGGGCAATGATCTTTATATGCATGCCGATTTGCCTGAATGCAGCTTTTTTTAACAATACCTCATGTGAAGTCATGGGGAAATGTTTAAATCTTTGTAATTACCTCATGTATTGTAAGGGTGTTCGAACTGTGGAGCAAAATTGGATAAAGGGTAGGTTGCGACATATCCATGTCAGTCATCAGTCACTCATTTTCCAACCCACTATATCCTAACACAGGGTCACGGGGGTCTGCTGGAGCCAATCCCAGCCAACACAGGGCGCAAGGCAGGAACAAATCCCGGGCAGGGCGCCAGCCCACCACAGGGCACACACACACACCAAGGACAATTTAGGATCGCCAATGCACTTAACCTGCATGTCTTTGGACTGTGGGAGGAAACTGGAGCACCCAGAGGAAACCCACGCAGACATGGGGAGAACATGCAAACTCCACGCAGGGAGGACCCAGGAAGCGAACACAGATCTCCTTACTGCGAGGCAGCAGCGTTACCACTGCACCACCATCATCTCTGTGAAATCAATATCTTTTTACGAGTTCAGTGTTGCCTAAATTTCAAAAATTTTCAGCATTTCTCACTATGTGCATGCTAAGGCTGGACACCATCTTCTGGTAGCTCCTTAGAGAGTCAGGACAGCTCACAAACTCAACTAAATTCTGGTGAAGTTAGAAGTAGTTTCCTAAAATTGGAAAATATTTAAAATGCTTCTGTATCACTTTTGCAAAATTTTCATCATTCTGATATTTTTGAGCCAGTTAGGACCGTTTTCCTCCTTTGAGACGTCTAATAAAGACAGGCACAGTTGTTCAAATCCATCTAGCTATGTTTTCCTCTGCCAATAAGAATACTCAGAACCCTAAGTTTTGTTTCAAGTGCTAGGATATCCCCCAGACCTGTTTTTAGACTAGTGACCTTGGCAGCACTGTGGAGTTTTGAAATTAAATTCTGAGGATCCTTTTGGAAAGAAAGCATGAGATTGCTGTGGGGCCAGCAAAACCTGGTATATGGTCAGGTAAATTGAATCTTTTTCTAAGAAGAAGTTTGTCTAACAAGAAACCAAAGTCTTGAAAGGAGCCACAATCAGGATACCAAGATACCTCAAGTGATCTTTTTTTGCGCTGATACCTATGAAAACCACAAGTCACATTGAAGACTAATTACCTAGCAACCAGGCCTACAGGGAAACCAGAGTATGATATGTAATAGTATGATATTATACTCTGCTTTTTAAAATGCCCTTTAAATATGTATAACTCTTTGTACTATTGGGCTCACAATATGTTAACCAGCTCATTTCAGCTTACTGTTATTCAAGATCCTGACTCCACAGAGTATTTTAACGTATCTACAAAAGCTCTAGCTCCAGCTAGCTACAGCAGTACATAGTAACTGATGGCCCTCTACATGCTACCTGGATGCAGGATAAATGGATGGCAGACTACAAAAAATACAAATCACGTAAACTGCTTTTATTTATTAGACTCAAGGGAAGATAACAAATGAGACAGAAAACGCAATTAAAGAAAACAAATACCTTGCGGCCCCATTGGGCCTACCTCTCCAGCGCCAGGTACCCTTTCTAGTTAGTATGATTTACACATTTACACATCTCTTGCTTTCTAGGTCGCCTTCCTTTGCCAAAGAATTTGTGCTTTTGCCAGTAACTCTCAATTTATTTACCTATGGCAGGTGAGTAACGAATTTTAAATCGTTCCCGGGATTTCAAAGTCCATTCCAGAAATAAGTTTATGATCAGAAGCTCCCACATAAATGCCGGGTCTGTAAAACTACAGTATCCTTGTGTGTCATCTAGGGTACTTGCATCTAAATAAAAAATGTAAAAAGTCTGATCCTTAGCTTCCAGCCTGTTCAACAGATTGCAGAACACTAAAAGGTCACTCACTCCCTACTGCCACCTAGTGGCTTGAAGGGTATTATATGACCGCTAACAATTCCTCATCATTGTGTAGTGCACTCCCTACTGTAACTCTAACGTACTGACTATAACTAATAACGTTGTTCCTGCCATTTATAAATACAGTATGACAACACTGTCGCAGAATGTACAAGCCAAATAAGAAGTTTGATTTCACCCAAAATCAAGCTATCAGTGGTGGGAAGTACAAAATAATGTATCAAGTTAGAAATGATCTGTCAGTGTTACCCACACAGAAAGCCTTATTAACCGTGTGCTCACTCTTACCACCACCTCACATGTTTCAATTACTTCCCTGTTTCTTTCTCTGCATCCTTCTTATAGCCTCTCTTATAAGATGAAAGGGGAGGTTGATTTTGGTTCTGTTTGTCTTAAATTGAGTTAAATTAAAAGCCTAGACACCTCTCTAAATGCTGATTGCTCCTGTCAGATCAAGCAAGAACCCCAGCAAGCAATCTCTTCTTGGGCACACTTACTAACTCAGCAGCCATACCACCTGTACTTCAGAAAAGGTCATCCATCTGAAGCTAAGCATCCTCTAGGACAAAGCTTGAATTGCTGCTGGAAGAGGTGCTGGTTAGGCTATCTGAAGATGCTTAGTCTGTGGTCTGAGTGGGGATCCCAATGCAGTGACAGGGACACAGTACTGAAAAAATAAATGGTGTTGTCCTTCAAATGAGATGTAAAACCAAGGTCCTGACTCTCTGTGGTCATAAAAGATACCTGGGCATCCTTGGAAAAAGAGGTGTTTTTTTTGGTGTTTCCTGTCTAAACTGCCCATCGTGGCCTGGCCATTCTGGCCCCCTAATTATCCTCTCACTGTAATTAGCTAGCTCTCACCACTTCACCACCTAACAGCTAATGTGCGGTGAGCATACTGGCACAAGAGTGGCTGTCGTTGCATCAGCCAGGTGGATGCCACACATTTGTGGTGTTTGAAGTGGGTCCCTATTGTAAAGCGCTTTTGAGAAGCTTAGAAAAGCAAATATCAATGTAATTCTCTATTTAAAGTGATTTGTCTTAATCTTTTACTCACAGTATACAATTTCTTATATTAGGAATTTGTAATTTTTCGCATAATCCAACTTACTCTCCAGAGACTTTTGGGAAAAGAGCACAGGGTCAGCTATTTGTACAGCACCCCTAGAGCAATTGCAGGTTAAGTGCCTCACTCAACAACAACAACAACAACAACATTTATTTATATAGCACATTTTCATACACATAATGTAGCTCAAAGTGCTTTACATGATGAAGAAAGAGAAAAAAGACAAAGTAAAAATTAAAATAAGAGAACACTAATTAACATAGAATAAAAGTAAGGTCCGATGGCCAGGGAGGACAGAAAAAACAAAAAAAACTCCAGATGGCTGAAGAAAAAATAAAATCTGCAGGGGTTCCAGGCCACGAGACCGCCCAGCCCCCTCTAGGCATTCTACCTAGCATAAATGATCAGTCCTCATTGTATTCAGGGTTTTCATGGAAGGACTTGATGATGACGGTCATATGGACTTCTGGCCTTTAATCCATCAATGTAGGGACATCATGGTGCTTTGATTAGGTGGTGGTGGTGGCGCAGGTCACCACCACAGAAAACCGGGAAAAGAACAGAAGAGAGAGTAGGGGTTAGTACGGATTTTGGAGCCACCATGAATAGTAATGATAATTAAGTTGAATATGCAGAACACCAGGATTAAATTAAAATGAAGTTATGAGAAAGCCATGTTAAATTAATGTGTTTTTAGCAATTTTTTAAAGTGCTCCACCGTATCAACCTGGTGAATTCCTATTGGCAGGCTATTCCAGATTTTAGGTGCATAACAGCAGAAGGCCGCCTCACCACTTCTTTTAAGTTTAGCTCTTGGAATTCTAAGCAGACACTCATTTGAAGATCTGAGGTTACGATTTAGAATATAAGGTGTCAGACATTCCGATATATAAGATGGAGCGAGATTATTTAAGGCTTTGTAAACCATAAGCAGTGTTTTAAAGTCAATTCTGAACGACACAGGTAACCAGTGTAGTGACATCAAAACTGGAGAAATATGCTCGGATTTTCTTTTCCTAGTTAGGATTCTAGCAGCTGCATTCTGCACTAGTTGCAATTGATTTATGTCTTTTTTGGGTAGTTCCTGAGAGGAGAGCGTTACAGTAATGTAGTCGACTGAAAACAAAAGTGTGAACTAATTTCTCAGCATCTTTCAATGATGTAAGAGGTCTAACTTTTGCTATATTTCTTAAGTGAAAAAATGCTGTCCTAGTACAGTCAACAGTTACCCCTAAATTCTTTACCTCCGTCTTGACTTTTAATCCTAATGCATCAAGTTTATTTCTAATAACCTCCTTATATCCATTATTGCCAATCACTAAAATTTCAGTTTTCTCTTTATTTAGCTTGTGAAAATTACTACTCATCCACTCAGAAACACAAGTAAGACATTGTGTTAGTGAAATCAGGTGCTATTGATAAATACAGCTGCGTGTCATCAGCATAGCTGTGGTAGCTCACATTATGCCCCGAGATAATCTGACCTAATGGAAGCATGTAAATTGAAAAGAGCAGCGGACCCAGGATAGAGCCTTGTGGAACACCATATAGAATATAATGTGTCTTTGAAGTATAATTACCACAACTAACAAAGAATTTTCTACCTGCCAGGTAGGATTCAAGCCAATTTAAGACACTGCCAGAGAGGCCCACCCATTGACTAAGGTGATTTCTAAGAATATTGTGATCAATGATATCAAACGCGGCACTCAGATCTAAGAGGATGAGAACATATAAATGGCCTCTGTCTGCATTTACCCGCAAGTCATTTACTACTTTAACGAGTGCAGTTTCTGTACTGTGATTTGTACTAAAACCCGAATGAAACTTATCAAGAATAGCATGTTTATTGAGGTGGTCATTTAGCTGCATAATGACTGCCTTCTCTAGAATTTTACTTAAGAAAAGCAGGTTAGAAATAGGTCTAAAATTTTCAAAAGCAGAGGAGTCGAGATTATTTTTCTTGAGTAGGGGTTTAACTACAGCAGTCTTAAGACAGTCTGGGAAGACCCCCCGTATCTAATGACGAGTTTACTATGTCAAGAATACTATCAATTAGCACGCCCGATACTTCTTTGAAAAAACTTGTTGGTATTGGGTCAAGGATGCAGGTGGAGGGTCTCAGTTGAGAAATTATTTTATATAAATCGGGTAAATCTATCCTGGTGAAAGAATTTAAGTTGTTTATAACGGAGTACTGGGGCTTAAGAGGATGCGCAGTGTTGGGGAGATATACTATATTATTTCTAATATCATTCATTTTTTGATTGAAAAATACAGCAATAGCCTCATAAGTTTCACTGGATGTATTCTGGAGGCATTCCATTGAGTTACCTGGGTTTAGCAGACGATCAATCATAGAGAATAAGACTCTGGGATTACTAGCATTGTTATTTATAATTCTAGAGAAATAGCAGCGCCTCTCAAGACAGACTGTGCTATTGCATTCTGTTATTTTAACCTTTAATATCTCATAGTGGAAAGTTAGTTTAGTTTTTCTCCATTTACGCTCAGTTCTCCAGCATCCATCCATCCATCCATTATCCAACCCGCTATATCCTAACTACAGGGTCACGGGGGTCTGCTGGAGCCAATCCCAGCCAACACAGGGCGTAAGGCAGGAAACAAACCCCGGGCTGGGCGCCAGCCCACCGCAGGGCACACACACACACCAAGCACACACTAGGAACAATTTAGAATCACCAATGCACATAACCTGCATGTCTTTGGACTGTGGGAGGAATCCAGAGCACCCGGAGGAAACCTACACAGACACGGGGAGAACATGCAAACTCCACGCAGGGAAGGACCCGGGAAGCGAACCCGGGTGTCCTAACTGTGAGGCAGCAGCACTACCCTCTGCACCACCATGCCGCCCAGCTCTCCGGCATGTTCTCTTTAAATCA
The DNA here is from genome assembly GCF_900747795.2 of Erpetoichthys calabaricus. NCBI lineage: Eukaryota > Metazoa > Chordata > Cladistia > Polypteriformes > Polypteridae > Erpetoichthys > Erpetoichthys calabaricus. Next base: position 175,688,074 of record NC_041396.2, on the reverse strand, counting down.
GACACTCTTTGGGTCTTCCATGGTATAACAATGCTAGAAGATTTTTTTAACTGTCTTTTCAGGAGCGACTATGTCAGCAGCAGCTCTCACCTTAGTATTACATTTTTCCACCTTAATATTTTCATTATCCTCGCTATTATAGTTAGCACTACAAACGGACTGGTTGCTTAGAAAGTTTGTAAAATTTTGAAGCTGCTGATGAACCAAAGAAGCATTTTTTAACAATATGCTTCATGTGGATGTTTTCTATCATTATTTCTATATTAAATAGTAAAAGAAAAAGGTCTGATAGACCAATATCAATGATCTGCTTCACATCAACTTTAAGTCCTTTAGTAATTACTAAGTCTAACTAACTCAAGGGCACAACGGAGTAGCATTCTTTCTGTCACTGCCAGGATTTGAACCAGCAACCTTTCAGTTACCACCCCAGATCCTTTAGCCAGAGAGCCACCACTCCATCCTCTCCATTATTAACTTTTACAAATGAGTGGAAGTAGTCATCATCATCATCTCCATCTATTGGGGTGTGAACCCAGGGGGATTGACTGTACAAATAAGGGATAGCCACTTTTCTTCTTCACAGCCCTTGGAGCTCCTTGTCTCCCTTTGGGTCTTTGTCTAACAAAAGAGAGTCACATGGCACTTGAACATGTAACATATACCTATAGTAGCAATGAGACCCATCTGATGAAGCTTAATTGTGCTTCACGTATGACAGCCAAATCACATAGAACAACAGGAGCAGTAAACCTTATTTTGGACTGATGTTTCTGTATGGGATGTCTTTTATATCTAACCTGTAAAACAGAATTGATTTTTATGGATTCTTAGAAAATCGTTTATTTCTCCTTAAATCTTTTTTTTTTCTGGAAAGTATTTATTTAACAATAACGTAGTCAATAATGTCAGTGATCAAAACTTTCATTTGGTTTGTTCTCATCTTCCATCACGCATATTCAGAGTTACTTGTTCATCACAAAAGAAAAAACTATTTTTTTCTGTCTTCATTATTTCCTTGGCTGAATGGTTGAAAAATTGTCTAATTAGTCCAACAAAGCTATATGAACAGACTGCAGCAGGTTTAGAATCAGAATCGTAAATTGTAAATGAGAGTGTCTTTCCATATCTGGAGTAATGCCAGAAAGTTATAAATACTGCAAAATAAGTGTGTTAATCAAAATTACACAAACAGTGAAGGTAAAAAACAAAGCAAACTGTCAAAAAACATAAACAAACACAAAAAATGCTGCCCCACGGCCTGAATTGTATAAGTGAGTGGTTCATCCTCCTGTCTGCCCCTTAAACACGATAAAGCCAGTCTCCCTTCTTCCTTCTCTTTTTCTAGTTCTCGTCACATCCTGGTCTATTCTTCCTCCTTGTCATGATCTGAACTTTATTTTAATATTTTTTCAGCTTTTCCTTGGCCTCTAAAAATAATTTAAGTGTATATCATGTTGGGGATTTTAGAGGTCAAGGAATTTAATAATCAAGTTGTTTTTCTGATTTGTAATGTTATTTTTGAAATACATTTTGCCACATCGCCATTTTGTTTTTATCATGGTTGCTGCAATTTTCTCCTGTTTGTGATTTAGGGCTGCCTGGCTGTTGCTAGGCAGAACGACCGGGAGTGCATGATGAGTGACCTCATTACTGCGACCATGTAAAGGCCAGCGTCATATGCTTCCTGACTGTCCAAATTTGTTGATAAACCAAACCTAAATTCAACTCTCATGTTATTATTGTTTAAAGTTCTCACTGGATACAAATTTTATTTTCCATTTTAGCTTTTGCTAACTGTTGATTTTCTCACTAAGTTTCTTAGTTTTTGATTTTGTCTCACATCCCGGCCTTTGTTTATTTAACTCCTTTGCTGTAACGGTCGTGGTGATGCTAAGATTCATACTGTTGGAAGGACAGTGATTTATTTATTTACAGTGGCAACACACTCACTCACAGAGACACAGTTAGATGCCCAATAAATTAATAATGAAATACATTAAAGAAATGAATGAAAATAAGAACATGCAGTAGCAAAAGGCCCTCCCCAGATACCCAACAGTGATCATAACACAGCTCAATAACAATAAACACCTAACAGTAAACACTAATGACAATGTCCAAAACACAGTCCTGTGTAGCAAAGGCAGTTGACAATGGGTGGCAAGTGGAAAATCCAGTAAACAGTTCACTGTAAGCAATGTAAAGTTTGTCCTACCAGTTTCCTGATGAGGTGATTGGGAGTGCTCCCTCTGATGAAGACGACCAATCCATACAAACTCACATGAATAGACAGGTACAAGACAGACCATCCAGACAGGAACAGTAATCCAAGATTAACTATGGGTAATCCAAATGGGTGAGAACAAAATATGAAGAGACAGACAGACAGACCATTTTCCTAACATCTTGCTGGTTCCCTTTTTAAAGAGCCCACTAACTCAACCTGCTTGGTATAACTGTTTCTAAGGCACTGCTTACAATGGCAGAGTGTACTGCCTAATGGAGGCCAGCACCTACTCATATTGGTGGATAGTGGTACACTTAATTTTTCAGTCTCTCAGTACATGATTGTTATTATTATCATTATTATTATTACTATTATTATAGTGCACTTTTTTGGCTGGAACCCTCACAGTAAAGTAAAAGGTTGAGATAAGTGGTATACCTGTAGTCACATAGTCAATTGGAGGCAGGAACTGAACTGGCAGCCTTTTGATTTAAAGAGCAATGCCTTAACTAAAACACCATATTGCCCTTCGTATCCCTGCTATGTGCTAAACAAGGAGCCATCTCTGCCTTAGCAACCCCTTTGCAAAAAACACAGACAAGTAAGTACAATATAATTGAATGTTTCATTACAGCATCTGTTAATTTTTTCACCTAGATTGCCCAATACATAACAGGGAGGTGTAGGTTATCCCAGCAGTATTGGTACAAGCAACCAGGCTTGGACTAAACAGTGTTCCATCATGACATATGTTCATCCACACATCCACATTTGCATCAACAATAAACTAAAATATCTGTGATGTGGGAAGAAACTGGGTTCCTGAAGAGTGGTCTGGCCTAGCAATAAACTTCTCTGGAGCTATATGGATATAGCACTGATCACTATATCATCACTCCGTCCACAGTTTTGTATGTCTTCTACATAAGCTTAAGTCTACCGTAGAGTTCTGTATTTTTAAGAGCTATGTTTCACATACTGTAATTGTGAACAATATTTTTGTCTCTAGGACTCTTACAAAAAGTTGGAATGTTTTAACTTTATTCCATGATACTATTTGTCCCGTCATCAAGATGCTGCTTGTGTTTGTCAAGATTATGGCATCTGATGTCATCAACACAATAGATTAAAAGGTCGGCACTGGTGGCCATTTCTAATCTGAGTTTGCAAAATTATTTCCTATGTTTGCATGTCAATCCTTTAGTGAATTACTTCCTGGCTTTAGAATTATGCTCTTGTTCTTCTTCTTCATCATCTTTTCCCACTTCTATGTGGCATTTTTTTAAGCCGTAATTAAATACAACTTACAGGTCCATATTTCAGAAGTACAAATTTTCTCAGGTGGCAGAATTATCAGTATGGTTATGTGTGAGCAGAGAAGAAACAGTGATGACAGGCAGCATCAACAGTGATGGTGGGGCCTGGGGTAGTGGGCGGGGCCTCAGTGGGAGGGCAGATCATGCTCCTTGCTTGCCAGGGTGTCTGCGCAACAGATCGGTCATATTATAAATAACGGAAGCTGAAAGGACAAAACCATTCCACAAAACGGCACGACTCTGCTAAAGTTGTGCGCTTTCAGATAGGATCGATTTATGATACATTGATTGAGGTCTCTGAGAGTGCAAATGATCTGAAGGCAAGAACGGAGGCTGCTGCTTTGGCAAACCAAATTAAACGTTACCCTTTCTTGGTGTCATTAGTAATCTGGTATCTCTTGGCGCAAATTAATATTGTGAGCAAAATGTTACAAAGTAAAGTTATGCAGTTTGACTTCGCTTTGAATTGCAATCAGAACACAGTCGACTTCTTGAAATCCTACATAGAAACGGGTTTCGAATCGGCCCAAGATGCAGCTAAAGAGTTAACTACAGAACTGGAATTTCCCATTGGGATTAATAAAGTATCTATCTATCTATCTATCTATCTATCTATCTATCTATCTATCTATCTATCTATCTATCTATCTATCTATCTATCTATCTATCTATCTATCTAGACGATAACGAAATACACTTTCCAGCTGCAGTGCCAGACCGCACTTAGAAGGCGAATGTGGAGACAATTTGATTATGAAGCTCGTGATGAGCCGATATGTGATCCTAAAGAAAAATTCCATGTTGAGTCCTTCAATGTCTTGTTAGATGAAGCCCTAATGTCAATAACTGAACAATTTGACCCGATGAAAACCCATTAGGACAATTTTGGGTTCCTGCACAATTTCGGATGCATTACGAGCATGAGTCAAACTGATTTGAGAGAGTGTTGCGATGTTCTCAGCAATATCTCAACAGATGAAATTAGTGGGTCCGATGTTGATGGTAACAATTTATGTGCCGAATTATGCAATTTAGCAAATTTGGTTCCACAAACTATTTCTGCTCTTAAAAGTTTGCAATTCATATACGAGAACAATTTGCAAGATTTTTTCCCAAACGTCTCTGTTGCATTACGCATTGCTTTGACAATTCCTGCAACTGTCATGTATACTGAACGCAGCTTTTCAAAGCTCAAGCTCATTATGAGTGACCTGCAAACAAGCATCACTCAAGATTGATTGAATGGCTTGGCATTAATATCAGTTGAGCATAAAGTTGTCGACTCCCTCGATTATTTAGACTTAATCAAAGACTTTGTAAAAATGAAAGTACTCTAGGCATTTTTAAATTAAAGATTTGATTTACATGCTACGTTAGGCATAGTCAGTAGGTTCCTTTAACATGTTCCTCTCAAATCTGATATACTGCATATAATATATAATCATAAAATGATAAGCTATACATCACTAATTATTACGCATTTATACAGATAAAATAATTATTATGCATTCATACGGATAAAATAATTATCATATATTCATACGGATAGAAACAGCAGGGCCCTGACAGGTACCTTTGCCTAGAGCCCCCAAAAACCTAAGAATGGCCCTGGCTTTATCAACCCTCTCCAAACGGCTCAGTCCTGTACCTTCTTGTACCTTAAATCCTTTTTCTTCAGATTTTCTTCTATTTATCATATTCTTTATGTTACAAAACACCATAAAAAGATGTATATTTTAATAAAAACAGTGCAGGAAAACATTCAAAAATTTAAAAAAAAATGGTGATCATGACACTTTCTTTATCCAAATGTAAAATAATTTACTTCTCAATGTAGCCTCCTGCTTCTCAATATGTTTGTACCAGTGGTCTGATTGTCTTTGTTTGAGTCTAAAGCCAGTTACACTATGCGCAACTTCTTTCACTGCCATCATGACCAGCAAATCGATAATTTGTAAGATTTGCAATTCAGGTTCCTCTATTGTGACATTTCTGTCAGCCCTAGCTCCTTCAGTGGTTGATGTTGATGGCCATTTTGAACACCACGCATCCAACACACTTATGTGACAATATTTGAACATCAATGACCAAATGTGTGCACACTTTGAGCATAAACAGGGGTGGATTTTAACTCATTAAAAGCCTCCAGGCTAAAGAAGTGGTCTTCTTTTATGTAAATTGATAGACACACGGCCATTTTCATGACTCATTTGCAAATCACACACTGAAGACATGCTCACCTGCAGCAAGATACTGAGCCACCAGTTGCAATGTCTCTCCCAGCCATCTTGCAATAATGGGTTGTAAGCAAGAACCCTTTATAGTTTGTATTTTTTCTTCAGCACACTGCATAGTTTCAACCATCTCTCTGGCCCATTTATTTCTGCAATAACAGATAAGAAGGCAGTGAATACATTTTAAGTTCTATTGTTATTAATTATTTTAAAACAGTTCAGTTTAGTAGTAGCCGGAAATAGCGAGAACTAGTAGCTGCTGTAGAGAAAGCTGTTTCTAAAACACTCATTCATCCCGTTGAGTGTGAAACCATTGTCTTTATTCTCACTGTATATCATTATTCAAAAGAGTCCCAAACAGCACATATAAGCTTTATATTTGTACAAACTGAGCATGGCAGGATAACACAGTGAGTAAAAATGCAATCTGAAACTGTGACCTTAGCCGCCAGGCATACCACTTGACAACTTTCAGATCCAAATTCTTATGCACTCATTACGAAATGTGTTACTTCCGTTATTTGATGTAATGGTATTTCCTAAATGCTTTGGTTACTGCCTGTGCTGTTTTTCCACTCTTTGGCATATAAGCTTTGACCCATTTGACACTTACTTTTTTAAATGTACAATTTTGTTAATATTAATATGGTCAGTGAGTAGTGCTGCTGCCTCACAGATCAAGCATCCCAGATTTGAATCCTGTGCTTGGTTATTGTCTTTGTGAGATTTACACATTCTCCTCATACTTGGACATGGATTTTCCTCCTGGTAGTCCTGTGTTCTTTTCACTTAACTGAACATATGTAGGTTCAGTTAATTGACAACTAAATAGAGCACGGTGTAAGTGTGTGTGTGCTTCACAATGGACTTGTGCCCAGTGCAGAGCTGATTCCTGTCTTGTGTCCAGTAGTGCTAGGACAAGCTTCAGCCTCTTATGATTCTGAATTGTATCATTCAGGTTTGAGAATGTAATTTCTTTGGTCTTAAAATCAATCTCTACAATGAACTGACACCTGCTTATGCCTTATGCTTTCAGGATAGGCTCCAGTTTAATGGTAATGTTGTTCCAGTAAAGTATTTGTACTAAAAATGGTCTTTGTATAAATGCTAAAGCATGATCCATGAGTCATAGTCTGGGCACTATATTTGTGGTGTTAGCACATTCTGCTATCTTTTATATCTCAAAGGTATGTATATGTTAGGATAGCTAGAAAAATATAAGTGCGTATGTGTAGTGAAGGTCTGGCACCCCATCCTGATGTATCACCCGTTGTGCCCAGTGCTGTCAGTGTAGATTGTGGCCCCCACAAACCTGGACTGAATAAGTAGATTACAAAATGGATGAATGGAGTTCTTTCAGGCTGTGAGAATCTTTACCTGTCTGAGCGGAAATCTGAGGCAGGGAGATCTGAGTGAAACAAGTCCTGTTGTGAATGGTGGTTGGAATAATTCCTCAGGCATTGTTAATGCTGTAATGATTTACGTAATGATGGTTACTGGCTTCTTTCTTTCACATTGACTGCTGTCTAATAAAAAAAAGGTTCATTTACGTCTTACTAGCTAGGCCCTGGCATGTCTCTGTGCACCCTCAACCAGCATACTTTAGTATGTGTTCTGGCACAGATTATTATTAACCACAAAGGCTGAATCACTGCAAGATGAGTCATTGCTGCACTTCTCGAATCATTGACCAGCGTTTGCCTGAGTGCAGCTGAAGGTAGTGCTGATACTTGTTTTGGTTTTACACCTACTGCTCTTATTGTGACTCATTTTTGGATCAGTAAAATTAAACTTGGGTAAAAAAAAAATGTTATTAGGTTTCAGTATTACTCTGCCATTTCTGTTGTACTTCATACAATAAGCTATTAATTCCTTGTATGTATGTATGTATCGATGGGCAGAAATACTGCTGTGCTATTTATCCAATTGTTTTTGTGGTTGTCTCCAAGAGCAGCCACTACCTTCAGTATCACTCCATTACAGTATAATTTCCAGAATTAATTTGCAAAAAGATGGATTTACTGATACTAAAGAAAAATTTTCACCCTTGCAAACAATCCTTCGTCAATATTATATTTATACAGTGGATGGTCTGATGGGTACAGAACATGGCTAGCTCAGGCGCAACTATGGCCATAGACAACCTACCCAATACAATATGGTGTGAACAGAAGTTTATGAGATAACTCATCTCTAACCAATGCATCCATCACACATCCTGGCTGATAAGAAAAGAACAGTGGCCCTGGCACAAGGCATTAGTGACAGGAAAAGAACCATGGTGAGCTCTGCTGACACTGAAACACATTGCACAGGCCAACTGATCGATTTCATCACAAAAGCACGTTATACACTCAGAGAGCAAAATAAATTCATACATAGCCAAATAATGCACTTGGCTGACAACAAAAAAAAGTGGCGCAAACAGGCAGGAAAAGAATAAGAATTTGAATATTTCTGTCCATGTCTGTGTTAGCTTTTCTCCAGCTACATTGTTTTTCTACCTGCACCCAAACGATGTTCCAAGTTAACTTAACTGATGACTCCAAATTATCCCAGCATTAGAGAGTGTGGGTGTGTGAACCATTGGCAGTGCTACTGGGATAGATAAAGGCCTGAAATGAATAAGTGGGTTGGAAGATGGATTCCTATTCTATTCTATTACATTATACATGACAGAACATTCTAAAACCTGTCTAATCTAATTCATGGTTGCAGGATAGCACTGGATTCTATCCCAGCAGCATCAGATACAAAGCTAGAATCAACCCTGAGCAGATTTCCAGTCTAGCGCAGGGCTCACTTAAACACACACACTCACAAACCAAGTAGAAGGGATGGGCTCAGGCGACTGAAACCCAGATATGATATTAGTTGTCATCCTTTTGCCAGTGAGCAGATCTACCGAAGAGAAGGGAGGAGAAGCACTAGACAAAGGCGCAACAGAGGAAACCTTCAGGATGGAATTACTATACGATGGGCACTGAAGTTGTCTTCCAAGCACAGGTGCATGTGTATGTGTCTATATAATATATATAACTAGGGGGTTTCGCTTGCCAACCCCCCGGCCTACGCTACGCACCAGCCACTTCACGTCTCTGCCCCTTGCGTATGTGGATTTCACTTTCACCAAACAACAAATCTTTTAACACTCGCAGATAAGCCTCTTCATTGAGAAGAAACACTACTTTTTCCTGATAGAAACACGAATTAGACGATCTGCAAGTCTCCGACTTATAGTTTAAAGCCAAACAATATCTACATACTTCCCTCATATCACCTATGTCCATATATTCAATCTCTTTTCGCTGTTCCGTCATTTCACCGAGTACTAATTTCCATTTGTTAGCACTAATGCGATCTTTACCATGATTTTTTTGAGACTTTTGAAATTTAGTACTTTCATAATCTCTAACTTGCCCTGCATGTGTATCGCACCAATGTTTTTGGACTTCTTTACAACGTTCTACTTTGTCTTCCACTCCTTGTCTTTTATTTCCAACCCCGCTTGGAGCTGAGAGCACAGGAACTGTGTCTGACAATACCATTCACATGAATGTGAAGTGAGTGGACTGTGGGTGTGCCAGCCACTTCGTGTTTCTGCCCCTCGCGTAAGTGGATTTCTCTTTCACCAAACAACAATTCTTTTAATTCTCGCAGATACACCTCTTCATTGGGAAGAAACACTACTTTTCCCTGATGGCAACACGAATTAGACGATCTACAAGTCTCTGACTTAAAGTTTAAAGCTGAACAATAACTGCATACTTCTGTCTGTCCCGTTATTTCACCATTTGTTAGCGCTAATGCGATTTTTACGATCATTTTTTTGAGACTTTCGAATTTTAGTACTTTCATAATCTCCAACCTGCTCTGCATGTGTATCGCGGCAACGTTTTTGAACCTCTTTACGACGTTCTACTTTGTCTTCTACTCTTTGTCTTTTCGTCTTCTACTCTTTGTCTTTTATTTCCACACTCAGTTGGACCTGTTAGGCTTTCAGTTTATCTCTTGGCACAAAGTCTCGTCTCGCGGGACGAGAAATTATCTCTCTAAAAATGTCTCGTCTCGTCTCTCTGAAAAAGTCTCGTCTCATCCCAAGATTTTTTTATATAATAGAGAGATGTTAAAATTCTTTATTTTTATTTGGATGTTCTTCTTTTTAACCCTACATATGCTGGGTTCATGTCCAAGTGTCTATTAATGGCATTTTCACTATATGCATATAGATAGATGCTGTATAAATAGACAGATAAATATATATAGGTCCCCACCTTCAGCCACCACCCGACTCACACTGCACCCAACCTTCTTGGCCCCTCCTACAGGTTTTGAGCCCATGGGAAGGGGGACCCACTTTGCCTCTTCGGGCTGTGCCTGGCTGAGCCCCATGGGTGCAGGCCCAGCCACCAGGTGCTCGCCATCAAGCCCGACCTCCAGGCCTGGCTCCAGAGGGGGCCCCCGGTGACCCGTGTCTGGGTGAGGGAAAACGCCATCCAATGTTTGTATGCATCATAGGAGGTTTTCTGAACCGCTCTTTGTTACGTCCCTCGCCTAGGACCAGTTTGCCTTGGGTGACCCAACCAGGGGCATAAAGCTCCCGACAACAGAGCTCCTAGGATCATTGGGACACACAAACCCCTCCACCACAATAAGGTGGTGGCTTGAGGGACCTTGGCAGTCCAATCCTCGTGTTTTGTTATTGGACTTCTATGATCATCACGGATTGTCCATAACGAATGCCATGTTCAGGCATAGGGGTGTCCATATGTGCACTTGCACCAGGACACCCTAGGCCTCAGTTCGATGATCGACTTCGTGGTCGTGTCATCAGACTTGCGGCCACATGTCCTGGACACTCGGGCAAAGAGAGAGGCAGAGCTGTCAACTGATCACCACCTGGTGGTGAGTTGGCTTCGTTGGTGGGGGAGGATGCCGGTCAGGCCTGGTAGGCCCAAACATATTGTGAGGGTCTGCTGGGAACATCTGGCAGAGCCCCTGTCAGAAGTAGCTTCAAATCCCACCTCCGTCAGAACTTCGAACGCATCCCGAGGGAGGTGGGGGACATTGAGTCTCATATGGGTTATGTTCCGTGCCTCTATTGATGAGGCGGCTGACCGGAGCTGTGCCGGAAGGTGGTTGGTGCCTGTCGTGGCGGCAATCCCCAAACCTGTTGGTGGACACCGCCGGTGAGGGATGCCATCAAGCTGAAGAAGGAGTCCTACAGGACCCTTTTGTCCTGTGTGACTCCAGAGGCAGCTAACAGGTACTGGCAGGCCAAGCGGAATGCGGCTTCGATGGTTGCTGAGGCAAAAACTCAGGTGTGGGAGGAGTTTGGGGAGGCCACGGAGAACGACTTCCTGACGGCTTTGAGGAGATTCTGGTCCACCATACGGCATCTCAGGAGGGGGAAGCAGTGCAGTGTCAACACTGTATATGGTGAGGATGGTGTGCTGCTGACCTCGACTCAGGATGCTGTGGGTCGGTGGGGGGAGTACTTCGAAGACCTCCTCAATCCCACTAACATGCCTTCCAATGAGGAAGCAGAGCCTGGGGACTCGGAGGTGGGCTCTCCCATCTCTGGGACTGAGGTCACCGAGGTGGCCAAAAAACTCCTTGGTGGCAGGGCCCCGGGGGTGGATGAGATACGCCCGGAGTTCCTCAAGGCTCCGGATGTTGTAAGACTGTCTTGGTTGACACGCCTCTGCAACATCGCATGTACATCGGGGGCAGTGCCTCTGGATTGGCAGACTGGGGTGGTGGTCCGCCTCTTTAAGAAGGGGGACCGGAGGGTGAGTTTCAACTACAGAGGGATCACACCCCTCAGCCTCCCTGGAAAAGTTTATTCGGGGGTCCTGGAGAGAAGGGTCCATCAGATAGTCGAACCTTGGATTCAGGAGGAACAGTGTGGTTTTCGTCCTAGTCATGGAACAGTGGACCAGCTCTACACCCTTGGCAGAGTCCTGGAGGGTGCATGGGAGTTTGCCCAACCAGTCTACATGTGTTTTGTGGACTTGGAAAAGGCGTTCGACTGTGTCCCTTGGGGAATCCTGTGGGGGGTGCTCCGGGAGTATGGGGTACCAGACCCCCTGATAAGGGCTGTTCGGTCCCTGTACAACCGGTGTCAGAGCTTGGTCTGCATTACCGGCAGTAAGTCAAACTCGTTTCCGGTGAGAGTTGGTCTCCGCCAGGGCTGCCCTTCGTCACCGATTCTATTCATAACTGTTATGGACAGAATTTCTAGGCACAGCCAGGGCATTGAGGGGGTCTGGTTTGGTGGGCTCAGGACTGGGTCACTGCTTTTTGCAGATGATGTTGTCCTGTTTGCTTCGTCAGGCCATGATCTTCAGCTTTCTCTGGATCGGTTCGTAGCCGAGTGTGAAGCGGCTGGGATGGAATCAGCACCTCCAAATCAGAGACCATGGTTCTCAGCCGGAAAAGGGTGCCCTCTCAGGACTGGGAGCGAGATCCTGCCCCACGTGGAGGAGTTCAAGTATCTTGGGGTCTTGTTCACGAGTGAGGGAAGAATAGAGCGGGAGATCGACAGGTGGATCGGTGCGGAATCCGCAGTGATGCGGGCTCTGCATCGGTCTGTCGTGGTGAAAAAGGAGCTGAGCCAAAAGGCAAAGCTCTCAATTTACCAGTTGATCTACGCTCCTACCCTTACCTATGGTCATGAGCTATGGGTAGTGACCGAAAGAATGAGATCGCGAATACAAGTGGCTGAAATGAGTTTCCTCCGCAGGGTGTCTGGGATTTCCCTTAAAGATAGGGTGAGAAGCTTGGTCATCCGGGAGGAGCTCAGAGTAGAGCCACTGCTCCTCCGCATCTAAAGGAGTCAGATGAGGTGGCTTGGGCATCTGAACAGGATGCCTCCTGGACGCCTCCCTGGCGAGGTGTTCTGGGCACGTCTAACCGGGAGAAGGCCCCAGGGAAGACCCAGGACATGCTGGCGAGACTATGTCTCTCGGCTGGCCTGGGAACGCCTCGAAATTCCCCTGAAAGAGCTAGTAGAAGTGGCCGGGGAGAGGGAAATCTGGGCATCTCTGCTCAAGCTGCTGCCCCCGTGACCCGATCTTGGATAAGCAGAAGAGAATGGATGGATAGATGGATGGATGGATAAATAGATATAGATTTCTATACACACATCTCATCACTTATACATAAGCTATTTGCACTTTACTATAAATATACCAAGGTTACTTATCTAGTATTCAGTTATTAAAATGGTACTTATCCTATGTTTCTGTACAGTGATCCCTCGCTATATCGCGCTTCGCCTTTCGCGGCTTCACTCCATCGCGGATTTTATATGTAAGCATATTTAAATATATATCGCGGATTTTTTGCTGGCTCACGGATTTCTGCAGACAATGGGTCTTTTAATTTCTGGTACATGCTTCCTCAGTTGGTTTGCCCAGTTGATTTCATACAAGGGACGCTATTGGCAGATGGCTGAGAAGCTAGATTGCTTACTTTTCTCTCTATCTTGCGCGGACTTTCTCTGATCCTGACGTATGGGGATTGAGCAGGGGGGCTGTTCGCACGCCTAGACGATACGGACGCTCGTCTAAAAATGCTGAAAGATTATCTTCACGTTGCTATCTTTTCTGCAGCTGCTTCCTGAAACGACATGCTGCACGGTGCTTCGCATACTTAAAAGCTCGAAGGGCACGTATTGATTTTTGACTGAAAAACAAACTCTGTCTCTCTCTATCTCTCTCTCTCTCTCTCTCTTTGTCTGCTCCTGACGGAGGGGGTGTGAGCTGCCGCCTTCAACAGCTTTGTGCCGCGGTGCTTCGCATACTTAAAAGCCAAACAGCCCTATTGATTTGTTTGCTAGAGATTGTTTTCTCTATCTATGTGACATTCTGTGCTCCTGGCACGCACTCCTTTGAAGAGGAAGATATGTTTGCATTCTTTTAATTGTGAGACAGAACTGTCATCTCTGTCTTGTCATGGAGCACAGTTTAAACTTTTGAAAAAGAGACAAATGTTTGTTTGCAGTGTTTGAATAACGTTCCTGTCTCTCTACAACCTCCTGTGTTTCTGCGCAAATCTGTGACCCAAGCATGACAATATAAAAATAACCATATAAACATATGGTTTCTACTTTGCGGATTTTCTTATTTCGCGGGTGGCTCTGGAACGCAACCCCCGCGATGGAGGAGGGATTACTATAATTCTTACCTGTGCTATCACAGTATGAAAATGCTGTTCAGCTTTATTCAGTGACACCATTTCCCAACATCAGCCAATCCCAACAATATACTGGCCTGTCATGATATGTTGTTTGAGCTTATGTTATATTGGGATGAATGTGACTTATTTTGTTGATATCTAATAAAGCCATAGTTTCAGCTTAAAGTCAACTAACTTCCATACAGTGGAACAAAGGCAACATCAGGTGAAGGACTGATATATTGAAGGCATGTTCATCACGAATAAGAACTGCAAAAAAAGAAAAATTGAGGCATGCAGAAACAAAAAGAGAATGTGTCGTGACTGTTTTATTCAACCATTTCAAACACACTGAATTACAGCAAATGAAGGGATACATACATAAAAATACAGTAAGAATGTCCCAGATTATGGTGTTTGTTATGTTATGAGTTAATTAAAAAAAGGGTAGCATTTTATAATGACTTTCATTAATAAATAATTTACAAGCATTATATAATCCTTAACAGAATATTAGTTCATGTATATTCCAATAGTTATAAATGTCATTAAATGATGATTTGTATATTAGAAGTACTTTATAATAATAGGTTGTATTAATACACTTTTAACAAACATTTCCTTACTTGTTTAGACATCATTAGTTGTAGATGTTTTTGCAGTGACTAGTATAAAGCTGAAACTATTCAGTCCATTCTAAATATATGTAAAGGTTTACTATTGAAAGTAAAGTGGTGTAAATAAAGTGTTACCAAATGTTGTTTTCTGTAAAATGGTAATAGAAATTTGAAATAAATATAACAACAAATTATGCAAAAATTATTATTGTAAAATTATTCTATACAGTACAATAACATTGTATAATTCAATTCAGGATTGTGGGGGGGAGTGGTACTGGACTCCAGGCAGGAAGCAGCTATTGACAAGGCTCAGTCCATCATAGAGCTCCCACAGCCAATTTTCAGTTGCCATTGAATTTAACATATGAGAGGAAACCAGTCTACCTGGAGGAGAAAGCAATAATCAAGGGGAGAATCTGAACCCAATTTTCTAAACCCGAGAGGCAGCAGTTCTAATAACTGTGTGTCATGGTCCCCCTGACTCTAAGCTTAACCAGTCTATGGCCAGTGTCTCTTTCTCTTGTCTCTCTTTTTTTTTTCTCTATTTTTGAGATCACTTCCAGTTCACCTGAAAATAATTCTGGCCCAGACTGAGTCCTTTTACAGGTGACCCTGGTGGTCCAGTCCAAAGCCTCACCCAAAACATATCAGTCCATTTAATGTTAAACAGATAGGTAACCCTGGAGGGGGCTGAATAACATAAGCAGCTGTTACTAGCTACTGACATCTATCTGTTGTGAAAAGCACACAAAATGGAAAAAAGGATGCAGGCCTCAAAATATCCAAAACCAGACCAGTGCTCCCTTGGTCTGAAACCCAAAAACAGGTTTCACCCGAAGCAGCCTGATCCTAAACTCTGCTCCCTGGCTTCAACCTGAAAACATCTTGTATGTACAGAAAATGATCACGTACATATGTGAAATCATCTTGTACTGGCGCATACCCTCACAAAAAAAACAAAAAAAAACAATCACAGACTACTATCATCACACAACAATGCACTGTATTTTGGGTTCGGTTGATTGTTGCTAGGCCATGTGGAGTGTTGCATTCATGGTCTGTACTAATGTAGGAATTTCTGAAGGCTTACAAAATGTGTTTTTCTCAGTTTTTCTCTGCATTTCTGGCAGGTCCATTGGCTGGGCCACTTGGAGGTTGCTTCTAGGCTGCTTGTGGTCCACAGGCTGCAATATGAATAGGCTGGGTCTTAAGTGTTATTTTAGGTGTGAACAGATGTTGGAAAGGTGATATACTTTCACTGTATGTATAGTATATGTCTAAATCTGACTCTGAGAATGATGATCATATTTAGAGTTTTATGTTACAATCTGTCATCTTGTTCCTCCAGTCCCAAGAACCTCTGATTCATCCAAAACATATTTTTGATTAATCTCCTTGAAAAGATGTCTAAAAAAGTAAATATAGGCTATGTTGTTATAAAGAATGATGACTTTTATATTGCAAGTACTTCATAACAGTTTATCAAAATGTAACATATTGTATTCTGCTAAGGAAAGGGGTACTAGGACACATACTTGTTAGCTTCCCAAAGCTCCTGGGAAAAGTTGCTATCACTGGTGATGTGACAAGGTGTTACATTCAGTGGCGAACAGCATATCCTTGGCCATCAAATCCAACAAGTGGTATCACTCCCCTAGCAAGAACATTACCTTTGTGTGGGCAGAAGACATTCAAGTCAATGCAAGTCAAGTGGCTTTATTGCCATACCATCCTTAAACAGTACTGCAGCATACAGTAGCACAAAATCATGTTCCCCAGAACCGTGGTGCAACATATACATAAACAGAGGACAGGTGCAAGACAGGTAAATAACTATACTGTACTATAAATAGATATTAATCCCGAATCACAGGCAGGTCTCCTCCACACTGCACAAGACATGCAGCTAACAGTGGACCTAGACAAACAACTTAAGTTCCCAAGCACAAATTGCAGTAACATTGCAGGATCCAGATATAGTTGTTCTATAATAGGCAAAGAAACAACTAGTCATGACAGAACTCACATTGCCCTGGCAGCATCACATGCAGAAGGTTTATGAGAGAAAGTATGCAAAGTACCAGGACCTTCTGGAGCAGTACTGAGGAATAAGGATGGCGAGCTCACTGCCTGCCTTTGGAAGTTCATTGCAGAGCCTTTGCTGGCTGCTTTCTCTGTATAGCATCCACTCGGCTTGGCATCATACAGGTCACAGAGAGAAGAGCCACTAGATTCTTCATGGAAGCCGCAGAAAGAGCCTCCAGTTGGCTTTGGATAAAGAGGGGTGATCAACCCGCCAGCTGGGTCACCTGGGAAGAGGGCATCTGAGACCCGAAACACCCAATGACCCAAGAATACAGTGGCGTGTAAAACTATTCAATCCCCTTGAAAGTCATCATAATTTTCTGCATGACAAAAGATTTGTACACATATTTTTCCTTTCAGCATTTTTAAAGTGAACTGTTATATTGTAACAATACATTTCCAAAGTCAAAATATACCATTTTCTCTAAATATTTAACTTAACTCTGTGCTTTGGAAGTTCCAGGTTTACACAAATGACAAATTAATCACAAGCAACACAATGGTGACAGTCATTTGACCATTACTAAACATAATTAGATACTACTTGTGAGTCCTTTACATCTATCTGGATATAAAAAGCACCTTTTGTAGGTACCATAGTCTTTGTTGGGGAATAACTGGAAAAATGAAGAAAATGATGACTTTTAAGTGGATTGAATACTTTTGCACCCCACTGTATTCTTAGTACCATTGGGTGTTTCGGGTTTCAGATGTCCTCGTCCAGGTGACCCAGCTAGGGGTGATAACCCCTCTTTATCCAAAGCCAGTACATCACTAATGATGTGTTACAGCACATCCTTTAGATGTATCTTCACATCTCACACATATATATATATATATATATATATATATATATATATATATACAGTGATCCCTCGCTATATCGCGCTTCGCCTTTCGCGGCTTCACTCTATCGCGGATTTTATATGTAAGCATATTTAAATATATATCGTGGATTTTTTGCTGGTTCGCAGATTTCTGAGGACAATGGGTCTTTTAATTTCTGGTACATGCTTCCTCAGTTGGTTTGCCCAGTTGATTTCATACAAGGGACGCTATTGGCAGATGGCTGAGAAGCTACCCAACTTACTTTCTCTCTCTCTCTCTTGCGCTGACTTTCTCTGATCCTGACGTAGGGGGTGTGAGCAGGGGGGCTGTTCGCACACCTAGACGATACGGACGCTCATCTAAAAATGCTGAAAGATTATCTTCACGTTGCTATCTTTTGTGCAGCTGCTTCCTGAAACGACATGCTGCACGGTGCTTCGCATACTTAAAAGCTCAAAGGGCACATATTGATTTTTGACTCTCTCTCTCTCTCCCTGCTCCTGACGGAGGGGGTGTGAGCTGCCGCCTTCAACAGCTTTGTACCGGCGGTGCTTCGCATACTTAAAAGCCAAACAGCCCTATTGATTTGTTTGCTTTCCTCTCTGTTTCCTTTGAAGAGGAAGATATGTTTGCATTCTTTTAATTGTGAGACAGAACTGTCATCTCTGTCTTGTCATGGAGCACAGTTTAAACTTTTGAAAAAGAGACAAATGTTTGTTTGCAGTGTTTGAATAACGTTCCCGTCTCTCTACAACCTCCTGTGTTTCTGCGCAAATCTGTGACCCAAGCATGACAATATAAAAATAACCACATAAACATATGGTTTCTACTTCGCGGATTTTCTTATTTCGCGGGTGGCTCTGGAATGCAACCCCCGCGATGGAGGAAGGATTACTGTATATATATATATATATATATATATATCTGCGGTGGGTTGGCACCCTGCCCGGGATTGTTTCCTGCCTTGTGCCCTGTGTTGGCTGGGATTGGCTCCAGCAGACCCCCGTGACCCTGTGTTCGGATTCAGCGGGTTGGAAAATGGATGGATGGATATATATATATACATGTGTGTTTTTCTGCATATGAAATAACAATTCTACATATTCAATATGATACACGTCATGTGAGCTAATATACATTTTTCAAGTTGTATGAGTATGGCTAGCATTAATCACAACTTACATGTGCTATGTCTGATGGTGCTAAAACAGCAATTCCTCTGACCTCAGGAAAAAATGCTATTTTACTTGGGATCATAAAAGCAGCTTTTTGAGTAGGTGGTGTAATTTAATCATTTGAACTTTTGCAGTCTTAAGGATTTTTTTCTTCCATTAAGCCACACTTGAGAAAGCAATGCACTATATTTTGACCACTGAAAACATTTAATAAAATAAAGGGTAATAAATAAAAGTGCCCAGTTCACAACTGATATCTTAGATGTTTATGAAGTATACTTTACGCCTGATAGCATGTCTGTCTCAGTAGGCTTTCCAGTTATTGAAACATAGCAATTTTAAATAATTTTTGCATTGCTCTTCATTTATTTACATTTCATGTTTATGAATGGCCTGGGAAGCCTTTTAGGTAGAACTCCCTTGTGCATTTTCCTGTGCAGAATATCAGTCAATTTACATGAAAACAGTACAAGGTATTCATTATTTTTTTAGATGTAAATAATAGCAAAATTTTTAAAACAATGTATCCTCCATCCATTCATCATCACTGATCCTCTTCAGTCCAGTTTAGGTTTTGGGGAACAGAGATACCACATTTAAATGGCTTTTTGATTTGGGCTCATGTTCAAAACACACAAATACTGAACCTATCCTAGATAAGATTATGTATGTTGTAACCATGTAACTAACTGTTACTTCTGCCTATAGGAACACACACTGATTAAGATTATTTTGCTTGCATCTATTAGTCCTGAGGCAACTGTGCTGAAAAAAAGAAAACATTTACTGAAAAAAATCTAACAAAATACCTGCAAGGGCTTTCTTTCCCCATTCGAGTTGCAAAGCCAATTGCTGATGTACTTTATTCCGCTGCCAGGTACACATGCACTTTGTTAGGTACACTTTGAAATAAACATGAATATTTTCAAAGAAAAAGAATCATGGTCAGAAGATGAATATTGTAAGAAAAAAAACTGTGGTCAGAAAGTAGGCAGAGGTCAGAAACCTAGAAGTCAACATAAACCTTCCAAATTTTTCAAGCTAAATCCAATAGAAGTCAAAAAGGGCTAATACTCAACTAGAAACAAAATATTAATGAAACAGTTGCCTTTTGAGAATATTCCAAAGCTTGAATGCAGAACATACCTCAAGGCCATGTTTTATAGTGGGAGGTGATGATGCAAGATGACATTTAAACAACAAAGCCATTTTAAATGGGACAACTCTACAAAAAAACAAATCAGAAAATGACGTTTCCAGAAGGGCAATCAAATCTGCCAAGTGTCTCAGAAACAAACTGTACACACACAAAATTGACTATAAACAAGTTTCATGTAGTGCATAACTCTGAATCATAGCACAGTCAATGAGGCACCTTTTTGGCAAAGTGCTTATTCTAAGAGATGTGAAATTAAACCTCACAAACTGGTCATCTGATGATAGACTGCACTGAAATACTCTTTCATTATTACTTTATCTAGCAATTTTCTTAAACTGCTGTTTTCCAAATAGGGTATGGATATAATAACAAAAATAATTGTTTTTTCACACTTCAGGCGCCATTTACTTTTCCTATTTTTGTAACCAAGGACAGCCATTCTTATAACAAATAAACATGTCACAAAAGTTTTAAAAAAATACAACATAACAAAACACAAAAAGCAGTGTTGGCATTGCAGGACCTAGCAATTTGATACTAATAAAGAGGTCAAAATGTTTTTATGCTTTATATTTTTGTTCGGTTACCAGAAATCAAGCTCTTCTTTCCTCAGTGAGCCACAGGTTTCACCTTATTCTGACATTTTTATCAGATCTAAGTCCATACTATATGAAGTGCAGCTTCTTGAAGAAAAGTCTTGTCAGATGGGACTGAACATGATGTACGTACATTTCATTCATTTCCTGCCCCACTTATCTAGTTTGGGTTTGTGCTGAGCTGCTGTCTGTCCCAGTAGAATGGGTGCAAGTTGTGAAACAGAAACAGAATGGATGCTAGTTCTCTGTAGGGCACACACACACCAACATTCAACCATACACTGCCAGTTTAGAGTAACTCACACAGACAAGAGGGGGGGGGATTCAAATTCAACACAAACAGTGCCTAGGACACTCGAGCTATGCTAACTGCTGTGTCATAATTTCACCTCCTATGCAAATTGATTATATATGGGATATAGATCTGCTTATCTGCTTCTCTGCCAGTCATGAAACTGTTATAAATGCCTGCTCTTATCATTCACTTCCATTAATATGAGAATTTTCTGAACTAATCTGGTTAAAAACAGTTTCCTTTGGGATGGAGAAGGGTATAAAAGAGAAAGATGAACAAAAACAAAACTCCAGGATGGGCTGAATAAAGTCCAGAAGAAGAGGCAACTGAATGTTGTTCAACAGTTAAAACTGTATGCATCTTTGAAACAGAAGTACTGTAAGTCCATTGCAGCAGGGTGCTAGCTATCATATTCCCCTCTTTAGACATGAAACAGCCACATTACTACCCACAGCAAAGGAGGACATTGCAAGAGTCATAGACCACCATTCAAACATTTGCAAACAGATCATTACTTTCTGTATCTATTTTTTATGTCCTTAATGAGCATTACAAGTAAGAAGGAGAAAAAATACTTTATTTCATTCATAGAGTAGAAGGAATCAAGACAAAATTAAGATCAATATTAAAATGGGTGTGTAATGAGGATGAAATCCAGGATTTTTCAGTTTATTGATTAAAACTCATAATATTTAATTTGTAGGTTTTATTTTGGGATTGTTTATCTAACGTGTAGATTTTAAATAAATAAACAGTGACAATGACTACAGCATTATTATTGAACGTATAAGGAAAAAACTAGCATTAGTTGTGATTGTGTGTATTTAACAAGAGTTTAGCCAAGAGGACTTGACAGACAGGAAATAACACCATGCTGTTAGGGGCAAGAGAAGCTGCAGAGACTGACTTCCTAAAAGATGGGCATATAAACCTTTAGAGGTAAAAGTTCCAGAAGACAGTGTGAGACAAGTTTGAGACCTCTTTAGAAAGGGGTCTTCTTTTGAACCATCAGATAAACAAATTGATGGTGATATTGATGTGTTTGAAGAGAGTGTTGAATTCTGGGATGCAAATGAGGCAAGAATTATGGGAAAGATATGTAAATATGAAGCTAATGTTAAAATATTTATTAGAATGTATATGTTTAAATTCAGATAAACTATCCAGCGTGCATACACTTATAAGAACATGTGAAACAGCTGTTTAGTTTGTACCTCATAATTAGCTTAAAATAGCTTCAGATTGACAGAAGATCAAGAACATGAGTAAATTCTCATTAATCCAGTTTTGAATGATATAACTTACTAAAAATAACCATCAACCCAGAGTATAACAGCAATCCCCTCTGTTGGCTTGATGCAGATGCTAATCAGCTTTTGAGAGAGGTAGACAACATAGGTCTTTAAAAATGGAGGAATGAAACGCAGATTTTATAATAAGATATGACAATGGTTGGTATGAGAGAGTGAGAAGATGTTAGTGGTTTTGCAGCCACACCAAACTATCATGCCTTCTGAGGACAAAACTGCAATACCACCTAAAATGATAGTATCTGATCTAGTGTGCTTGTTTAAGTGATTTATTATTTGTTTAGCTTTTTCAAAACTAATGGCCAGGAAACTGAATAAAGGTAACCAGGTATGTGAAACTTTTGGCCTCAGTTAGAACAATTGTGTAGCCCTTTCAGGGGTAATGATGAGGTAGCCAGCCTCTGACCCCAGCTAAGGTATTGAAGCTGAGGTTTCCAGCTTTGGCCATATTGCTAATGTGTTTGATTTGTGCGGCCTTTGTCAAGAGAAGGTTACTGTATCTGGGAAATCTCAGTAGGAGCGCTGCTTTTGGTGTTTGCTAAGGAAGTTTGAATGTAGTTCAGAGGTAGTAATTTGAGTGTCCCAGTAGGAGTGAGGCTCTTGATTGGAGTGACTTCTGGCACTTGCTCAGGTATTAACACTCAGTTGAATTCTCTGTTGAGAATGAGTGATGAGAGAATGTCACATAGGGAAATATTGCAAGGTGTACATGTAAATCAAGGCTAATAACTAAGGCATTTTCAGCATTAACTTGTCCATCAAATATAAAAAGAAACAAAGGGTTAAACAAAATTCAGATTTACATTTATTTGTTTAAAAGATGACCTGATGGTTTAAACCCCAGCGTGATCATTCTCTGCTGTACTCTGGTTTTAACCTACTTAATCTAGTTCATGGATACAGGGGCCAGAACCTCTATCAGTAGCATCAGACATGAGGAAGGAAGCAACCCTGGAAGAACTGCACACAATAATAATTTAACAGCTTATTATGCAAGTCTAATGTGTTTATGAAAATAATGAAAACAGATCATCACCTTTGGCTATTATGTACACTTCATTAATGAAGAAGTCCCATGAACTGCTCAATATTTTGCAGATCTTTCATAACTGCTTGTTACATGTTTTCTATAGCTCTCTTTGGAATTATCTTAAGTTACAGTAAACATATTTAACTCATTATGGTATAAACTCATCCTGTGTATTCATCTTTCGCTTATCTATAATGCTGAATAAGACTTTTGATAACCGGTCACCCTCTTCAGCTTATCTTAAAATTAAATCTGTCTAGTGCATTGCCTAGGAAGATGCCGTAGCATTCATTTTACATTCAAGTCTGTAATGAAATTCCTATCTGACACAGCTACAAAGCAGTTTAAAATTAAAGTATACATCCAAAGCAGGTTTAAAAAATATTTCTGTAGAAAAATGTAAATGTCAACTGTAAGTCAATATATTTAAGATGTGGACATCTTTCCAAATTAAAACTATTATAAATGATATTAAATATATATGCTGAATAAAAACATTACTATGAATAAACAAATGTATGTATTCTGTCTCTCACTATATTACCTACTATAATGATTTAGTAAAAGAATATAGTACATGCAGTAAACACAGTTCAAGCTTAAAACCATTATGTTCCTGTGGCAAACCAGTAAGAGACAGCAAAATGTATCTTCTGAACATTAGATTATATAACATTTCTTATTAAGAACACCATTATGTATTTTGTTGCTAAAAATAACAAATCTGTTTTTTGGGTTTCCAAAGTATTATATCTGTTTTTGAAATTTTATTATTTATGGTTACATTGTTATTATTATTTTCATTTGCTTATTCCTTATCATTTGGTTAGTATTAATGGGAAAAAAAAAAGCATGTGGAGAGTGCTAATAGAATAACAATATGTAGAGAGAATTTTAAGTAAATGTTGCACAGTTCAGCTACAATATTTAGGATTATAACTGTTGATATTACTATTATTTAGGCAGCATGCTCTCTTGATCTTCTTTGTTTAGCATTATGAAAACACCACGCAGATCTCTTGAATACTACTGTCAAAATCACTTATTAGAATTAATGTGATCACTTAATCATTAATAGTTATTTTAACATAGTGTACAGTTATTTAAAAAATATATAAATATTATGATAAAAAACCAGGCAGCAGATAGAAAAAAGTTTGGGGATGGCTACCCCATATACTGAAAAAATCAGCAAATGAAAAGAAATACGTCTTTACTGGACTGACTAACAGATTGAGACTGCTCTATAAATATGGTGGGTAGGAAGAAAAGGTGCAGTCAGCACAGCCTGAACAGGAACTAATTTAGCAGGAAGGGGAATTCTGGGTTGCGGAAATGATGTCATCGGGGTTGGCTAAGTTTAACTTTGGTAGGGCAAATTTTGAGAAAATGTGGCAGTGTCTTAAGAGGATAGACTGGAATAAGCTTTTAAGTGTGGAGACAGCTGTGGAGCAGTGGAACATGTTTAAAAATAGTTTACATGTATTGCAGGACAGGTACATACCTAAATTTGGAATTCATAGGAAATAAAAAAAAACTGCACTGGGTTAATAAAGAGTTAAAAAAGATGCTGCAAAGGAAAAAAAAAGCTGTATGAGGCATATAAGACTAATAACTCCAAAGTGAATTGTAGGTAAGGAGACTAAAAGACAGTTGGAGAGAAGTACAGTATAGCAGATAAGGCAAAAGACAACCCAAAGAGATTCTTTCAGTATTTTACTTGTAAAACATCAGTCAAGAATGAGATGTAGAGCATTAGAAATAGGAAAGGGGAATTAAAAATACAGACAGTGAAATAGCAGATGCTCTAAATAAGCATTTTTCTGAGGTCTTCACAAGTGAGGAAGTAGATAATCTCCCAGCGGTATGTGACTGCTAAGGAGGTACTAATTGATTAAATAGGCTGAAATCAAACAAATCTCCAGGACCAGATAATATTTATTCTCAAGTTCTTAGGGAGGTTAGCATGTAAATATATAAACTCTTGACACATATTTTTAAGAAGTCACTGCACACTGGGGAAATTCCAAAGAAAAGAAAAGGAAAATGGCAAATATTATCCCATTAAAAAGCATGACCGGGCATATCCAAGCAACTATAGGCCAGTAAGCCTAACGTATATCACAGGAAAATGAATGGAAGGAATTATTAAGGATAAAATTGAGCAACACATGGCAAGATTAGGAGTTTTTCTGATCAGTTAGTATGGGTTCAGAAGAGGGAGTCATGTTTTACTAACATGTCGGAATTCTCTGAGGAAGCAACAAAAGTGTATGATCAAAGTGGAGCTCATTATATTATTTATCTGGACATTCAGAAAGCATTTGATAAGGTGCCACATGAGAGGTTGGGCATCAAATGAAAAGAAGTGGGAGTTCAGTGTGATGTTTTTAGATGGGTGCAGAATTGGCTCAGACACAGTAACAAAGGGCAATGATGCGCAGAACCATATCAAGTACTGCCTGATGTTAAGAGTGGTGTTTTACAGGGGTCAGTGCTAGAGCTGCTATTTTTAATATTTATAAATGACTAGCAAAATACCCGCGCTTTGCAGCGGAGAAGTAGTGTGTTAAAGAGGTTATGTAAACTTATATATACATATACATATATACATATCTAGATATACACATATCTACATATACATATATATATATACATATACACATCCACATATATATATATATATATTATATATACACACATATCAGCATATATATATACACATACATATACACACATACATACACACACACATACACATATATACATATACACATACATACGTAGTGCGTGATTTTTACATGGGAGGGAGACGACAAATCACAGCTTCCCGCTTTCTAATCGGGCCTGTGATTGGTGCTTTGACGGATGCCCAGATCCCACAGTATCTCCCCTTAGGAGAGGCGTTAGGCAAGTGTAATTGAATAGCGGTGCTGCAAGTTTAGCTTTACACCTGTTTTTAAGGCTTATTGACTGAAAGGGGCTTTCATGAAAAAAGTTAGGGCTTTGCTACAGGATACACCCTCCACAAGTTAAGGAAGTAAAAATAAAGGTATATATTTCTGTTTTATTTAAACCTTTTAAGTTTGTATGCGTGCGGTATGGTGGCGCAGTGAAAGGTGCCAGTTAGGAGACCTGGGTTCGCTTCCCTGCGTGGAGTTTGAATGTTCTCCCCGTGTCTGTCTGGGTTTCCTCCGGGTACTCTGGTTTCCTCCCACAGTCCAAAGACATGCAGGTTAGGTGCATTGGTGATTCTAAATTGTCCCTGGTGTGTGGGTGTGTGTGGGTGTGTGCGCCCTGCGGTGGGCTGGCACCTTGCCCGGGGTTTGTTTCCTGCCTTGTGCCATGTGTTGGCAGGGATTGGCTCCTGTATTTAGGATATAGCAGGTTGGATAATGGATGGATGGACATTTGTATGCATAGCCCCATTTGCCCATTTTCGGTTTTTTTCTTTCTTCAGTAATATTTCAACAAACCCGGAGCTTGTCAGTTCAAATCCTGGTACTGACACCACTGTGTGACCCTGAGGAAGTCACTTCACCTGCCTGTGCTGCAAAAAACAAAAGTAATGTAACAAATTGTACCTCAGATGTTGCAAGTTGCTGGAATAAAGGCATAAGTCAAATAGATAAATATGTATTATATACATAGGAACTATTAATTTATTTTCAGTTAAGTCATCTGCAGCAAACCTTTATAAATGAGGGTTTCTCCTTTTTAGATTTTAGATTAGTTTCTTCTTCATTGAGGTTTTCTCTTGGAGAGCTTTTTTCATTTCGTTGAAAATTAAAGCAGCAGCTGCCAAAATATGTAGCTTTCTTATTAATTTTTCAACATTGTGTAAAATAACTTTATAAAGTAACATAAAATGTTTAAATACTGGTTATCCTTTTACACTAAAATATTACTAAAGAGATACAAAAAAAGTAAAATGCATATGCTGTTTTTCTTTAAGGAGATTAAATATTACTGAAGAAAGAAAAAAAAAAACTAAAACAGCCAAATGGGGCTATGCATACGAACTTAAAAGGTTTAAATAAAACAGAAATATATACCTTTATTTTTACTTCCTTAACTTGTGGAGGGTGTATCCTGTAGCAAAGCCCTAACTTTTTTCGTGAAAGCCCGTTTCAGTCAATAAGTCTTAAAAACAGGTGTAAAGATATTGACAATAAGCTACGCAAACCCGCCAAGACATGGAATCGTTTAAATCAAGGCGCGAGTCGAAAAACACCATCCCATACTATTAGTTAACGATTAACACATTTCTATATGTATTGTAAGCATACAATACAACTGATAATATGTTGCGCTTATTTATCCGGTGTACCGACATTTTTGCGCGTTTAACGGCTGAAATCCAACGTGGTTTGTGCCCTTCAGAATGAAAACAGTTTGCATTTACCTTTTTAATAAAAGGCGAGCTTTTAAGCCTTAGAAATCACCCCGTAAATGCACACGTTTAATTGCACATGTGTTAATACTGGTTATCCTTTTACACTAAAATATTACTAAAGAGATACAAAAAAAGTAAAATGCATATGTTGTTTTTCTTTAAGGAGATGTGTCACATGTGTTAATATATATGCTTACACAGTATTAAAAGACACTCAACAATTAACGTCATTTACCTTCGTTCCCGCGTTTGAGTCGTGCTGTAAATCTCTTCCTTGTTTTCAGTTCATGTGATTACGTAGGAGGCGTGATGACGCGATACGTGACTCCACCTCCTCCATTACAGTATATGGACAAAAAAGAGGTTCCAGTTATGACCATTATGCGTAGAATTTCGAAATGAAACCTGCCTAACTTTTGTAAGTAAGCTGTAAGGAATGAGCCTGCCAAATTTCAGCCTTACACGTACACGGGAAGTTGGACAATTAGTGATGAGTGAGTGAGTCAGTCAGTGAGGGCTTTGCCTTTTATTAGTATAGATTTGCATAGAAATATATGTAACAAGCTGGTTAAGTTTGCAGTTGATACCAATATAGGTGGATTGACAGATAATCTGAAATCTGTTAAATCACTGCAGAGGGACTTGGACAGCATACAGTCTTGAGCAGATTTGTGGTAGATTATGTTTAATGTCAGTAAATATAAAGTATTACACATAGGAAATAAAAATGTTAGGTTTGAATACACAATGGGGGTCTGAAAACTAAGAGTGCACCTTATGAGAAGGATTTAGGAGTCATAGTGGACTCTATGTTGTCACCTTCCAGACAGTGTTCAGAAGCCATTAACAGAACATTAGGTTATAGATCACGATGTGTAGAGTACAAGTCCAAGGAGGTTATGCACTGGTGAGGCCTCATCTGTAGTACTGTCTGCAGTTTTGGTCTCCAGGCTATAAAAATGACATAACAGAGCCAGAAAAAGTCCAGAGAAGAGTGACTAGGTTGATTCCAGGGCTACAGGGTTATGAGTTATGAGGAAAGATTTAAAGACCGAGTCTTTTCAGTTTAAGCAAATGAAGATTAAGAGGTTGAATTAATGAAGATGAAAAGAATTAGTACTTTGGATAGACACTGTTATTTTAAAATGAATTCATCAAGAACAAGGGGACACAGTTGGAGACTTATTAAAGGTAAATTTCATCATTTGGAAGTTTTTCTTTACACAGAGAATCACAGACACTTGGAATAAGCTACCAAATAGTGTGGTTGACAGTAAGACTTTAGGGACTTTCAAAACTAGACTTGATGTTTTTTAAGAATTATGTGGATATGAATGGCCTGTTCTCGTTTAGATTGTTCTAATGTTTAATGTATAACAGGAAGAGCAATGGGAGGTGGAATTGGAGTGTGGCTGAGAAAGGAGTCTCAGGTTTATCTGCTGTATAACAATTGGTCAGTGTAAGAGGTCAGGTCAGTGCTAATATATCTCTGTCAGATTTTAAATATAAAATTCTGTGATTATCTTGCTATTTTTGGTTATTTTTCTCTGTTGTTTTCTATTTGGTTACCAATTACAGCCCGATGTCTTTGTACTATAAAGCTGTAACAAAAAGAGGGTGTGTGGACTTAGAATGTGAAATAATTTTGTTTCCTATCCTTAATCTCCTTCCCTCTGATTTCTAGTGATACGTGCTCAGTTGGGTGGTCAACAAATCATTGCAAAGTGTTGATGTTTGTAGAATCATTTCTCCACATGGCTTATTTATGTCCATTTGTGATTGGTTGCTTATATGTGAAAGGTGGCCTGATTGTGAAACATTTAGAGGTTGTTCCATTCTGAACATTATATTTGTATTGTTACTACTCTTGCATGGGGTTCTTAACTGGCTAAGTGATTAGTAAATGATAAAAAAATGAAAAAGAGAATATTCTCATACTCCACTAAGGTGGAGTTCCCAGGACATTCTAGTATTAAGTACAAGTTACTAGAACATTCTAGCAGTAGGAGTTTTTATTTTATTTGTAGTTTATTCGTGGTCCACAGAAATTTTTAGAAGTTTTTGGCATTGACCATTGCCTATATAAAGTGTCGAAAACTGTTAAGTCGTTGCACACAACAGTAACAGTGTGTTACTTTATTACAGGAGTTACTAAACTAACATGGCTTCATCTAGTTTAAGATTTAAACCCAGAGAACTGGTTGCTAATCTCACATTTATCCAGAGCAAGGATACCAAGTGGGCTCAATATGCTGCAAATAGTTCAGGCATTTATGCATTGAAAATATTCTTTTTTAAGGCTTAGTTCAGGATGACTGCATATGAATCAAAGGTTATCACAGATTTTGCTGTTTTTGTCAGCCTTTTTTATGTTAGACAGAGGAATGAAGCACCATTTGTTATCCAAGCTCCTCTCAATGACATTAGATCTTTGAAATTTCTTAAGATTTACCCAAACCAGGCTGTTGCTAGTAATGCATATGCAGCATTTTCAAAGCACCTCTGTTTTTTTCTGAACATTTGACACGCTTAGTCCTTTTTGATGACAGATTCTGCGTAGAAACAGCAGAGTCTGCTGCAGCCACTGTTACCAGACATTCCTCTACGTCTTACGCTGACAAATGCATCTGAACTGCTAAGTCTGAAGATCTGGTAACATAAAGTAGAACGTCCTTGTTTGATATCCATATGGGAAAGTACATAGAAAGGTCTCACATGTTTCTAAAGAAACCTCCAGAACAGTGGAGAAATGATTCAATCTTCAACAAATTTTGTGAACTGTCAGCATGCATGATGGTAGTGAATAACACAGCTGAAATAGAATTAAGTCTCATTGAAGAGTACAATGACAAAGGACGAGAAACAGAAATAGATTATTATTCGTCAGGCCGCAAACCTTCACAAGAATATTCTAACTTTATTAAAGACAGTGTTAAAGTTGTTGATGTACAATTAGATGTATAGTTGTCAGCTGTTCAGTTCAGATGACATAAAAAACTGCTAAATGGAGTGACCTCTAAGTGGTGTCTATTTTCTTAAAAAATACTTTTCTAGAATAAAACTAGCTTTGTAACTTGAATCTGGTAGTGTTTTTGGACTACCCTAGTGGTCAGATTAGTTATTCTTTTGAAGGCAAAGTTTATTTATTGATACTTTTCTATGAGATTGACTATGATTGTAAACTTTCATTACGTCTTCTGAATACAGTAATAACACTATCTGAATGAGTTTTTCTTGAGAATTTGTGATGTCATTCTCACTGAGGGATAAAAACATGTCTTTACAATCTTCTGTTAGTTCACCCCTAATAATTTTTTTTAAATATTTCTGTTCAATTTCCTCTTAGATGAAAAGGATTAAAGAAGTAGTTTAAGTCACTTTTGGTGTTCTCAAAGGTGGTAGAATGAAAAGGCTTTTGAGTTACTGTAAGTTATTTATTTAAAAAGTCGCTTTGATCAAACAGACTAATCCAAGTTGAATAAATGGCACAAGATGGATTTAATGGCCAGGTGATCCAAACAAGCAAGAGCTTTTCCTTGCCCTATGTTTGATCAGACCACTATGGGTTCTAATCCGAGCTTTATACTTTCTGTACACTTCTTCAAGTTTCAGTAATAAACACAATACATCTGTGACTGAAAACTTGTTTCTGACAACACATTACTCAGTTGTATTTTTTTTTCTTAAATTTTCATATAAACTGTGGTTTCAACTAGATTCTGTTTTAAGTTAGTTAGTTGGCCACGCTTCCATCATCTTCAATGCTGTGTCCTCGCCTGTTATAAAGCTTCCTCTGCTTATCTCTATCCTGTGCCACATCCTCCAGGTTTCTTCCTCTTGCTCCTCTGTCTCTTTCTTTCTCTATCACCATGTCTTTCAAGCTCTTCTCTTTCCTACTAGAAACCATCTTTTCATTCTTCTTACTGTCCTTGAGTCCTCCATGTCCCGCTCATTTAATCATTCTCAATACGTCAATTTCACTCAGCTCCAGTTGACCAGTCTTTTCTCTTAGATCCTCATCACTAATTCTTTTTGGCCATCTTATTCCCATAATCTGTCTCAAGCATTTTCAGTCAAACACATCCAGTCTTCTGTTAATTTCTTGGCTAAATGTCCATACAAGGCTACTGGCGCTACTAGTCATTATTGACTCTTAATGTTGTTTAAATTAAAACAAAATGGTAATTTCTTCTATCTAATTTAAAAATACAATATGAAATACTCTAATGTTGCATGACTATGGAGTTTGTGGTAAGCAGCTTAGAATGCATTCTCTTATTTGTCTGGCACTCAGCCTGGCCTTTCTCTGTGTTTAGCTGCATTCTGTTGTGTCTCATGGACCAGCTGAATCACTTTCCCTGTACTCTGAGTAATGAACAACATGTGTAATGGTCTTTAGATCAAAGGCCATCCCAGAGGCTAAATGTGATTCAAGGTGTGCTGGAACTTGGATTGCCTTGGAGTGGACATGTATGATTGTCCTGTTTTCAGATGTAATTTTTCCAAATGAGATTGTTGTTGCTTGCCTACTGAATTGATACTTTTGGAATG
Organism: Erpetoichthys calabaricus; assembly: GCF_900747795.2. Taxonomy (NCBI): domain Eukaryota; kingdom Metazoa; phylum Chordata; class Cladistia; order Polypteriformes; family Polypteridae; genus Erpetoichthys; species Erpetoichthys calabaricus. Next base: position 175,656,068 of record NC_041396.2, on the reverse strand, counting down.
CAGGTGACCTAGGGTAACTGAAATCTGCATTTAAAACCACTCTGTATTTATGATTGTTGATATATGTTGTTAAAACGAAACAAACAAGTCATAAATGGTTAGGGCACTTTTGTGATCACTGTATTTTGTGAGATGCCAAGAAAAAAAGAGAGAGATATTCTTTTCAGACTGGAGTCTAAGACGAAACTGAGGTGAGGTGGAGTAGTAGGTGTTTATGTGGGATCCAGGGCAGAAGAGGCATATGACAGAAGTGACATCAGAAGTGGAACAGGTGTCAAGCCCTCTGATCAGTCTCCCATATACAAACCAGAAGGGCTTCAAGGGAACTTTAGTTCCAATGGGAAGCCAGGCTAAATGGCCAGATGGAGACAGGTGGTGTTTTGGGGGTGGGGGTGGTGGGTGTTTCTTCCTTTTAGGGGGTGGGGGGTATTTCTTCCTTTTAGGGAGGTTCTGCCTCACCCAAAAGTGCTTCCTGGATGAAATGTAGTGGGACTGGACATACTACCAGGTCCAGTATAAAGGAAGCCACTCCTTCTCACTCAGGGAGTCAGAGACATGTAGATGAGGATGAAGCTCTCTGAAGAGGAGTGGAGGAGAGGGAAATGATAGAAAAGAAGACTTTTGTTTGCAATTGTGCTTCTGCAACCTTTGAAGAAGCCTGTGAAAGGTATTTGTAAACAATAAATTATTTCTTTGAACCCAAGACTTATGTAGTTGTGGTTGTGTTTGGGGCGCTGCAACACCCCATTCTAGTCTTACAGTTTATGAAGATAAATAGTCGTATTATTTTCTGAAATACAGATTGCATAATATAGTATATCTATTTCAAGGCCAGGAACACCAAAGAAAAACACTATTCTCCTTAAAGAATATCTTTTAAAAGAGTAGCTAATTCAGGTTAACTAGTGTTGTAAAGTACTGATTTCTCTAAATTTCTAAAGGACAAAATCATGTCGCTTCCATATTTTTCTTTATATTTTAAGGCATTATCTACTTCCTTTTTTCCATGTACGCCCTAAAACTTACTAATGATAACCTCATAGCAAATTTATCTTTCGGCTCTGTATATCCACTAACTTCATTCTCTTTCAGTACAGCGTGTTGTCCTCTTAAGGACGTTGCCTTTCCTCTTTTTAGATCACAGAGGCCAAGAAAGCACACAGACATCTTAAACAGGATGAGGGGGGAAAACTCTTTTCATAATTTTCACTGGTGATATTCATATACTTTATAAACTACATTTTTTAGACATAACTTTATTAGACTTCTAAATACTGTAGAACTTTATTTATTCACAGGGGGAACTGTGGCTCTTTCAATAAATAAATACATAAATAGATAAATAAATATACTTTATTCAAATGTGACATGTTAGCAGTATTACTGTTACTGGGCAAGTGTGCTGTACAGTATGTATTATATACAGCCATGCAATATGTCTCTGAATATGTAAATTATATCTACTATAGGAGATGTTGTTTTTTTGTGTGTTTAGGCAATGATAAATTAATAAATCAATATTTTATTAACCATGGAGTACAATTTTGCTTATTGGAATATGTTTTATGTAGCTTTCTTCTCACATTAGATTAGAATCTAACTAGTTTAATGTTTTTGTTCTTCTTAAAAACACCCTTTACAAATATTCTCTTCTTTCAGTGAATTCAAATTATAATTATGTAATTATTTTATAGTAACTTGTAAGAATCTGGGGCTTTTTGCATTTGAACACATTTTCCTGCTGGCAGTGGTTTTCGAGTTTTGTTTGGTCCCTTTGTTTTGTTTATGTTTTGGTGCTCACGGCCCCAAGTGATGATGATGTCATTTAGCCTGCCACAGTTTGTGCATTGCTGTGCCACATTGTTACTCTGTGCATCAAGGCATGACATAATGAGCAACATTTTGTATGAAAACAGATGGTATTCAGATCTTGCTTGACAGATCTTTATGAGAGCAGGGGAAGAATATGCTGTTTTTTTTTTTTTAGAAAACCCCTCTCTCAGATGGGAGTTTGATTAGCAAGTGCTGTAGCTGAATGAGCACTTGTTTTCAAAATCTCAGTTTTCGGTTTCGGTTGGGGTCTCCTGTAAACCCTTTGAGGAGAAACAGGATTTGGTGGGCTACTAGTAAAGCACACTAGCTGCTTGTCAGTGTACAGATAAGCAATGCATTTCAGAGGATACTACTTAACACTTGCATTTCAAAACACACTACTTGGCAATGAGATGGAAAGTAATGTGAAAATGAAGAAATATGATGCGTATGGTGTTGGATCAGAAGAATCAGACCATTGGTTCCCCCTTTTAACATTTTATAGGAAGTGAGTACATTTTAAAACACTTATTGCAATGGCAATATATTTCAAAAAACAGTGCAACTGATTTTCTAATTCTTATAATTGGAATTTGAAGTTGGTTCTTTCAACTTCTAATTTATCAGAATTTCAAGAATATTTCTAGTTTAAAGATCCTGTTTTATTTGATTTTTTTTGGAGTTCTGAACTGGTTGAAATTTCAGTGAACAACAACAACATTTATTTATATAGCACATTTTCATACAAAAAGTAGCTCAAAGTGCTTTACATAATGAAGAAAAGAAAAATAAAAGACAAAATAAGAAATTAAAATAAGACAACATTAATTAACATAGAAAAGAGTAAGGTCCGATGGCCAGGGGGGACAGAAAAAACAAAACAAAAAAAAAACTCCAAGGGTTTTTCCCTTGTGTAAAATTGGCTTAATGGTTGCCACTTCATTAATAACTAGTGATGCTTTTTTCTTTTTTATTTGCCGGATTGTGACATATAAACTATTATGCTGTGCTTAAGATTTTTAGGATTCAATACATTTTCAGAATTAAAACCATATTTTCTGTGAACATTTTTTAAATTGTTGTAAATTTATCAGTTCCATTGTGGATCATTCTATTCACATTGACAGTCTCATTCGGTTTATAGGTTTATTATTATCACATGTACAATACAGTGAGTTTCTTGTGTTGATCAAAATGCAACACATCACCACTCCCTGGTGCCATAATTAGTGTCTATAACAACCTTACCTTGAAACATTTGTCTTCCTTACCTAAAAAATCTCAGAGTATATTTCACATTATATGATTACGACATATTAATTTGAATTTCTTTACAGAATGCTTGGTTTTTTTCCTTCTTCAAAGACCTAAACTATGAATGCATTTTAGGCAATAACACTAGCACTTGCTTTACCTAAAGTTGTTACCTTGTTAAAGAATCTCTAAAAGGATCAGAGTATTAGGTAAATGTGAAATAACACTTGAGCACACATCTTAAACTATTAAACAACCAAAATGTGTTTTATTTTTCTTATTTCCTTTAGCTATAGGCTTTGGCAAGAGCTGTGGCATGTACACTGCTGAAACTATGAAGCTTCATGTCATCTTTTAAAATGACTCCTCTTATGCTGGCAACACCCAGCTCTAGTTGCAGATATCTTCTGGACAGACGTTCATCATAGAAAATCTGACTGCTGATCTTGGCAACCTTGCTGCTTGAAAGTCTGTAAAAATCTTTCCATTCAACACACAGAAAATTACTTTTCATTGGATTACTTGAAGGGTGGCACAGTGGCATAGCGGTAGCTGGTAGCGCTGCTGCCTCACAGTAAGGATACCTGGGTTCACTTCCCGGGTCCTCCCTGTGTGGAGTTTGCATGTTCTCCCCGTGTCTGCGTGGGTTTCCTCTGGGTGCTCCGGCTTCCTCCCACAGTCCAAAGACATGCAAGTTAGGTACATTGGCGATCCTAAATTGTCCCTGGTGTGTGGGTGTATGTGTGTGTGTGCCCTGCAGTGGGCTGGCACCCTGCCTGGGGATTTATTCCTGCCTTGCGCCCTGTGTTGGCTGGGATTGGCTCCAGCTCACCCCTGTGACCCTGTGTTAGGATATAGCTGGTTGAAGATGACTGACATGACTGGATTATTTGACCAATTTAGAAACTCAACTCCATCTTATGGAGCTTTGTTTGTTTTACAATAAAGTTGTCTTCCACTATAACCACATTAGAGTTAAAGCTAATAGTAGTCTGTTCTTTGAATCAAAAACCTACGCTAGAGTTAAAAGTTCATCTGAATACCTTAATACCTTCCACCCTACATTTCTAGGTGAGATGCTGAAGTATTTTCATCACTTTACAATGAGATTGGTGTATTTTCCTTTTCAGATTTTTCCTGATCGAAGCATCAACACGTTACTACAGATTCAAATCGCTACTGCAATGCTTTGTTATATTACCCCTCAGTTGGCTTATCTCCAACACCTAAAGCATTTACCTAGTCTGTTTTCATCATATATTCTAGAGGCATCAGAAGGCTGAGATGTTCTGATGCTGCTCTCTTGACTGTCCCAAAAACTCATCTCACAACACTTCAAAATTTTTACTCAGCTTTGTGGTACCTACACTCTGGAGCACTCTTTCTAGTCTGTTTATCAGGTTAAATCAGTCTCACCGTTCACATACAGATTCTTCGATCCATCAATTTTTACTTGCTGTTCTTTCATCTAAGAGTTCCATGGTTCCTGCTATTTGTATAATTGTAATGTCACTATACCACAGTACAATATTAACTTGGTCTTTTAGCCTTGAAATCTCCACTCATGATTTATTTATTCTGTTGCTTCTTACTGCTTTCTAATTTTGTTGTGTAGCTCTTTGATCTCTGTAACAATAATAATTCTTCACATTTATATAGCGCTTTTCTCACTACTCAAAGTCCTCTTCACACAGGGAGGACCCAGGAAGTGAACCCACAATCTCCTTACTGCAAAGCAGCAGCACTACCACTGTGTCACCTGTAGCTCCTCATATTATTTTATCTTCTACTATTGTTATGTGCCCAGTTCTGTCATTTTATACTGTGGCTGTCCTGTGTTTGAGAAGCTCTATTAGACATATTTACAAGGGTCTTGTGGTGTCTACCAGTGATGCATGTCTTGAGTCTTCTCTAGTTGTGTTTATCTCTAATACTGACTTGTAAATTGTTAATCTGACATTATATTGTAATCTTGTTTGCTTTGTGAAGGCATATGCTATTAATTACTACTGCATATTCAATAAGGATTTATTGATTGATCATAGGGTTAAAGTCTTATTATATTTAAAAAAATCAGCTTTGTAAAAATCAGCTCTGAGTGATATACATCTAATAAGGTTAATTATTTTTAACTGAAAAACAAATGTTGCATTAACCACTTGTGATAGATGACATGGATGGACTGGCATTCTGACTGAGGTGGATGGTATTCAACATTCTGACTGGAATTCCATCTTGGATGGACAGTGCAGATGGACTGGCATTGCAGCCAGTTTATTTAAATAGATAGATAGATAGATAGATAGATAGATAGATAGATAGATAGATAGATAGATAGATAGATAGATAGATAGATAGATACTTTATTAATCCCAAGGGGAAATTCACATACTCTAGCAGCAACAGACTGATACAAAAAACAATATTAAATTAAAGAGTAATAAAAATGCAGGTAAAAACAGACAATAACTTTGAATAATGTTAACGTTTACCTCCTGGGTGGAATTGAAGAGTCGCATAGTTTGGGGGAAGAACGATCTCCTCAGTCTGTCAGTGGAGCAGGACATTGACAGCAGTCATTGCTCTTCTGTTTCCATGTTCAGACACAAGTGTAATGGAAGAATAGAGGGTGACTAGCTCCTGGAACCTTGAGTACCCAGTATATTGGAGGGACAGCATCCCTCTAACGTACCTTCTCTTTGGACACCTACAGGGCTGCATGGAATTTGTATTTCTTGAGGGCTGCCCTGTTGGGGTCCTTGGGTGCTGCCAAAGGGACTTTCCTATTAGGTAGAGGTTCTGCTGACTCAGAAGTGCTTCTTAGCCATGCTGCTGACCTGCCAGAAGTAACCCCAGGTCCAGCTTAAAAAAAGGAGTCCTCCACCTCACCTGGGGGAGTCAAGAGTTGTGAATGGAGGAGGAAAATGTTGTTTGTGTGAAAAGGACAATATTTTAGAAGAATTTCCACTTGTAGCAAATGTACTGTGCCTTAAAAAATCAATCTTTTGGACCAGAGACTGAATTCTGGTCAGTTATGTTTGAGGTCAGAAGTGCAAGAAGCCCTCTGCAGGCAACATACTGCAATTACAACAGCCTCTCTCACAACAACTACCCTGCATTTGAATAGAATTCAGTTTAGATATTAAAGTAATGACATAAGCTTCAATTTATGTTCTTCTGATTTTTATTCACATTGTTATCTTATTTGATTTCTTTAAAACTTCTTGCCAGGTATTTATTGTAAAATCAGGTCTTATGGTTCTCCTGAAAGTAAAGCAAAACATATTTGTCATGTCATTACATTGTGACCTTTTAAATTTCTAAATGGCAGTGGCTACAGCAATTGAAGCCTGAAACTAACTGACAATCTTTTATGTTTATGTTTTGTTTTAACTGTTGTATTTGTACTGTATTTGCTGTTCAGTGCTCTGTGACCTTTTGTCTGTGAAGGGCGCTATATAAATAAACTACTACTACTACTACTACAGTCTGTCTTCACAGTCTACTGTGGAGGTAACCAACTCCCAAATCCCACTGAGACTGCACCTCCGCACCCTATTGGAGGTACAATCCATTTCTTAGTAACTTGCACTAGGATTTTATTTAACTATTACCGGTACTTATTATTATCCCTACCCACTCAGGTTTACTCTTAAAAATACGGGTTCTTTAATGGCACTTTTTGGTTCTTTACTGGGTTGTGTTGTTCCATGTAAAACTATTGCTTGACAAAAAAACAATTTATTCTGGGATGGGTTCTTTATATATGAATTTTGTTCTTTGTACTCTGAAAAACTTCCTAATACATGGAAAAAAACAGAAATATTTTATGGTAAGATACCTCGAGGGACACTAACAGATTATGGAAACCTGGACTTATTCTGTGTTAATGTATGCAGTGAGAGTCAATTTTTAAAATCAGGTGCCATTGGTATTTCACAAACCTGTTACCATCTCTTCATGGTTATTTACTGTATGGAGCTTGTTACAGATCTAAATAAATAAAGGTTCTTTCTGGAACCTTCATTTGTGGGGGTCATTTGGGAACCAAAAGTAGTCTCCGTATGGTATTGCTCTAAAGAAATGCCAGCTTGTACCCTCAGCTTTAAATGCTAAAGCCTGAAACACATCCATAGCAGCAGCCTCAAAGCTCTGGCAGAAGGTCGGTAATGCTGGTGTCATGATTCACTTTTTAAGAACAATTGCACAGACTAAGAGCATGGTAACAGAAACAAACAAAAACAATTTTGTCCCTACAAGACTCCAGTCACCTTCATCACAGCTGGAGAGCAGAAAAAGAATTGTGTCCATAGCTCGTGACTGTAAACTGGCTGTGGATTTGAAAGACAAGTCAAGTTTTCACAGCACATTTCAATGACCACACTCAGACCAGATCTAGTCCAATGGTCAGACTCTACCAAACACACTATCCTAGTAGAGATGACAGTGCCTTGGAAGGACCACCCTGAAGAAGCCTTTGAAAGAAAACTCTGCAAATACAAAAGGGCTAATCGCCCAGTGCAACCAGTCTAGGTGAAGAGTAAGATGAATGCATCAGTTTCACAGCACAATCACTAGCCAAAGCCTTCACCACATTGACAAGTGAAGGACAGATGAAGAGAAGAGCCATCCATGAGTAACACCGATATAGTGGAGAAAGTCTCAAGATGGCTGTTGCTCAAAAGAATAGAATCTTAGGCTCACTAAAATTAGCTTCTTGTCAGGCGGACACAAGCAAGGGTCTGATCAGCCCCTGATGGGTTGTCTTGGGAAGGGAGAATGATGTTGAAATATCTGAAACTCCAGAGGATCCCAGGTACATCACTGAAGATGTGTCCTTCTATGGCAACAGAAGACGTACACGCAGACTGGTGAAAAGGTTATTTTAGTTGTAGGCTGTATTAAGTTTCTTTTACAGAAATATTCCTCCAGAAGTTTAAAACTTTTTGAGAAGTTAAATCGAGTGGGAATGTCCTTTTTTAGCATTTGATTTTTCTAGACATCCAATGAAAGCCATTAATTTAAAATTTGTAGCATATTGTTGAGCTATGTAAAAGATCCTCAGCTACAATGAAAAAAATTTGTATATGTTTTTTGTCACTTTCTAGGAGGACCTTGAAGGAAATCCACATCGAATTAGAGACAGTGTAGTTTTAAAGTTTCTTCATTAATGGACTATTTGTCTCACACTAGATTAATGAAGTACAAAATATTTTGTGATGATTTTATAACTCTTTAGACCAATGAGCAACCACAACACTATTCCTGAGGTTATCTGAGGTCTCTTTATTTAGTTGTATGATGTATACTGTATAGGTAACTTGTATAATTAAGAATAAACTGTCTAGGTATCCTACAAAATATAGGTGTTCTCTTGGACATTGCTGTGGTGATTCCTCCTTGAATAGTTAACTTAGTATCTGATTATTTTAGCCTCTTAACCTTTTCAACTAGGCCAATGAACTTTCTGCTTTACTTACTTTGTACATTAACTCCTTTTTTTAACAATTTGCGTGTATATTATTCCAAACATTACATGTTATTTGTAGATATAAAATAAGCACTACTAAACAAAGGTTTCACATTGAAGATGTAAAATGGAAAGCTCTATAAAGCAGCATTTATTGCCAATAAAAAGGGACATTAATTCTGTTCCTTAGCACATATGCATGACTTGAGTTTGCATAGGGGTATAAGATTTAACAATTTTCCAGTAAATAAATAATTCCAGTATGCATCCGCTGAAGTCAAACAAGCAGTTATGTGCACAACTACAACACTTCTAGTAGTTTGGCTTGCTGGGATATTAAGGATACTATTAAATAAATAACTTTGTCTAGTTTAAATCTTAGTTTGTTCACTAACACATGGTTTTAAAACTTGCAAAAGAAAAAAAGAGATCAAGGGGTCAAAAGTTGTTTAATGATAATATAGTCCTTGCGCATGTAGTGTTTTGGTATGCTGTCCATATTAAAATATAGCATTTATCTTAGAAATAGCATAAAGGGTTAACCAAAACACTATTTGGAAAACAAATGAAGGGTGTGTGAGTAGAAAGGAGATAAAATGCCCAAGGTGATTTAAGAAGTGGCTGAATGTATCATATACACAGTAAGACTTGACAGTTGTCACATACACAGAAAATTTTATAAAAGAAATATGGAGAATGAGAATATAGTGGAATGAGATTTTTATTTGCGGTATATCAGCTGGTTATGCTCTCCGCTGAAAACATTTCATGTCTTTTAACCAATCAATGTAAATATTCAGATGGCGCAAGCCAAGATGATATGTATGCATTAATTCAGTACTGTTATGCAAATTCAACCGTCTATAAATATAGGTCTCTGCCTTTACTCTCCAATCATTCCATCACAGGCTACTGTGATGGAGTGTATCCCTCTTCATGAAGAGAAAATTAAAGAAGCAATGAACAAGCTTACTCCTGTCTGGTTCTTTGGGTTGATTGACTAATTAAATACTTAAAGAGGTCCTAGTTGAGGACAAAAATTATTTAATATATTTCCAAAATATTTATTCCACAAACTACAGTTCTTTACTTTCTTCTTCTTGTGACCCATTATCTAGCTTTCTTTCTTGTGCATTTTTAGCTCTTGCGCTATTGATTTTAACCAGGTCTTAAAAACATGGGTTTCCATCCATATATTTTCTAACCTATTTAATCTGTTTCATGGTCATAGGTTAAGTAACCAGTGGCAGACAAGAACCAACCATGGACGTGTCACTTGCGGGAGCTTGTCTAAACATCAGTACTTTAACATCAGCTGCTAAATATCATTTTTCATTATATTTCTGTACACTGTAAGGTGTCCCTGAAAGAAGACAAATCTTTTTGCTGTTTTACTGAGGACATGTTTTAGCTACCCCATAAAAGGGTCTTTCTTCATGTATAACCTATTTCAAAAACACAAGGATGGCTGACTCAATGGTCATTCTCTTCCATTTTCTCCAAATTTTCCACAAAGCTTTTGCTTATGACATCATCTCTTCTAATAACATACTATGAAAAAATTTACAAAAATATTGTGTAATAAGGGGCAAGACAATGAGTGGTAGACAAGCAAACTTACTCAGACCCAAAGGCTATTAAGTAGTCTTCAGCCTGAACTTTTGATTCAGCTATAGAGAATTCAGCCTACTCAAAGGTATCTGCCAAAAGGCTGAAAAGGAGACACTTAATGTGTACCTATTATTTTTTCTTTATGTAGTATCCTAAAAGCTAGGTTGATTGTTTTTAGGCCTGCAGCAGGAAGAGGTCCAGATGTACAAACATTATAAAAGCACACATAGTCTCTTAGCAAATGACAGAGAGTTGGCACAGAATGCTTGTTCATGTTCCCAGATTTTGTTAGAAGTATGTGACAGCACCAAAGAATTTTGCAAACAACCACATATTTGGAAAGAAAATAGCATTGTAAAGCCACACTCCTAATATTCAAATAGAACCACTTTTTTCTACAGTATTCTGTTAAGTATATGTTTATGTGTTCTTTAAAGTGTGCAATAGCAGTATAATATCTTCCTCACATCTGAGCTCAAACCGTAATTTGGGGCAAATGTACTGTTAGCTTACCCCCTTACCCCTATCATTCCAAACACCATGTCCGGCATTTGTTGCATCCCTGGGCTTTACATTATGTACACAAGATGTTGATATTGGAGTACTCTGTCTTTGAAACACAAACTGCCCAGTCTTCTTCTTCACTGGGAATCAAGTGATGCAGACTTTGCAGTTCACTGCTGTTGGTACTCCAACACAGTGCACTAACTATTGACTGATGTTTGGTTGTTTCCTAGAGGAACATATTGTCTGTTGGAAGATACTTGTAGTTTTAACACTGACGAAAGTTAATTTGTCTTGATCGCATTAAAAGATTATCTTGTAATAACATTTAGACCATTCTGATATATCTGAAAGGCATTTTCAGATATCTTAAAATGATTTCCCTTGCATTATGAGATATCTCAGATGTCTTAAAATGACAGGAAGTCCTATTGACAACACAGGAAATTTTACAGGAAGTTATTTTGAGATATCTTGAATTGAATTTAGATTATCTCAAAATGTAAATTTGCCTTACCATGTAAAATACATTTTTATATATCTCAATTTAATTTTGTGACATCTTAAAATGGGTTTCTCCGTGATTTTAAGGAATCTGGAATACATTTGAAGAGACTTTTGAAAATAATTTTGAGATATTAGAGATATCTTAAATGTGTTTCCAAGATATGTCAAAATAGCTTCCTGCCATTCTCTGATATCTTAAACGCATTTCAAAATGACTTCCTTTGTTATTTTAAGATATCTCAAATATATTTTGAGATTCATTTAAAATAGAAAGTTATTTTGAAAAATTTTGTTTGATGTGATTTTAAGAGATCTCAATATTCAGTTTCAGACACCTGAAAATGCATACGATGTCCATTTAAGATATTTCAAAATGTATCTGAGATATCTTGAAATGCATCTGAGATATCTTAAAATACAGTATATTGCAGATTGTATTTCTTTCTTGGTAACATATGGGGATCATTGTGCTGGTGGATTTCTTGGATATTTCCGGGCTAATAATGTGCAATTCCATAGAGGCTTATTTTAATTTCCCTACACTTTCAAGAAAATTGTTTTTGAAATAGCACTTTATTTGTCTGTGTGGTTGTTCCTTGTTGAAAAATTCCTTGACAATGAACCATTTCATTCTGTGAAGGTAGCTTTGCATGTGAAATTGGTTCTTTGGGCTTTGATAAGGTTCCTAGTATTTGGACAAAATAGAAATCTTTAATATATAATATACTACCAAGCAGGATACAACATATCAAAATGACTTGAACTAAACCTGTGCTATTGTGTGCAGTGATAGTCATTTTAAAGTCAGGAATCTGGTGATATTTCATCAGTCTCTTATTGTCTATTCCTGGCTATTTATGAAACCTTTCTGGATCCTTCATGTGGATGGCTTCCCCTATGGCATCGCCCTGAAGACCACTTTGGCACCTTTATTTTTAAAAGTGTAGATCAATTTTCTTTATCAACTTACGGTTCCGATCAGTGCTGAGAACATGTATAATTTCTCTTACTATCACTCTATCCACTCACCTACTGCTCTCTCTATTATGTTCTTTCTCTCTCTCAAAAAAAAATTCGATTTTCTCTTTATATTGTAGAACATCTACTGTTCTGACTTTTTCTTTTAGATCTGCCTTTGTCACTTGTTAGTTTTTTTTCTTTTTTGTAAATATTCTACTGATGCCTCACGTTTCCTGTTTTAGACCTCTCTGTTCTTCCACTTAAAGCCCTAGTTATTCTATCTTGGTACTCATTCAGTGAAATTAATTATTGCCTCCTTCTGGAAGGTACATGTGTGTGTTTTATTTTTTACAATTGACACTCTTCTTTCTATAATTTAATCCATTTTAAATTATCTGCATCAAGGATTAATGGCGCATTTACCAATAAAATTGAAATTTGGACTACTGCTGTTCAGTTGCTCAAATTCTGTCTTGATGTGACTTCCTGGCTCTGTTCCTGTTAATTGATGCTCTTTTTCAATTGGACAGTGTGGTCTAATCATAATTCTTTTACCCACCTACCTATATCAATAAACCTGAACTTGAACTCTTCTCTGGTGACTGGGTTTCCCAAAATATTTACATCCTTCAGGATTTCAAAATTTATATTTATTTGTCACATACATACTTGTGGCAATAAAATGTTACTGTGGCAAAAAAAGGCTCCGTCTCTGAACATAAAACATATAACTATATACAGTACAGTGCCCTCCATAATATTTGGGACAAAGGGACATTTTTCCTTGATTTAACCCCCTGCTCCACAGTTTAAAATGACAAAACAAACAACTCAGACATGATTAAATTGCACATTGCACATTTCAATTTATTTGCATATGTTTTGGTCACAACATGTAAAAATTACAAAACTTTTTATGCATGGCCTCTCATTTCAGAAAGAGAGAGAGTACAGTGTCAGTATTATACAGTAAATGTAGTTTCAGTGTTCAAGTACAGCTGGTCAGTGCCTCATTGTGTGTTTGTTGTTATGGCATACATTGAATCTAAACTAAATCTGTTGCAGTGGTGTAAAGAAGATTTTGTATGAAGTTTGACGTGCCTTGGAACTCCCTCTTGTCATACTATTTTAAAGTGGTTTGATAAATGTCCATCAACTGGTAGTGTGAATGCATTTGTTACAACTTAGCGAACTGCAAGAGCACTACATTTTCAAAAGCTTGAGACAAGTGGTAGAAATTCAGCAAAATGTTAGTCGGTAGAGTTAAAGATTTTAAACTAGATTGTTTGCTGATTATTCAGCAAGATATTTCCTATCACCTGAATAAAATACAAATAGTGCATACATTTTTTGGAATTTTGCTTTTTTTTTACTCGTTTAATTAATTTGTTAAATGGAAAATGAGTCACGTTGAGCTAATTTCAAACTAATTTAGAAAAATATATTGTTAATGGTTTGAGCTTATTTCAAAAACCCTATTTAAAGAATTAAGAAAAAGTAAGCAAGCTACATTGATTAATTAGTTTTTGAACTACTTTTTTTCCTTAACTGGGTACCATGAGTCAAGTGACTAAGTTAAGTGACCTTTATACTATACTATTTCATACCCCAAGAGTTTATTTCTGTTTTACTAAATCTTACACTATGCATTTCTGCTAGCAGTGATTAGATTAGATTACATTAGTCTAATATGATACCTCATATGATTATATTTGAAATTTGTCATTTTTAACCTTCTGGGAGTGGCTCTTAGTGGGCCTGGACCACTTGGTAAAGAGCTAAATATTAAAAAAGTAGTATTTGTAATCAGAAACCTTGAAATGCATAAAATGACACTCCACATGCCTATTTTACCCATGTCCATTTTTTTTTAAATTTTGTGAAAAGGACATTCACTCCTCATATCCCAATAAGGGGTGAAACCCTGGGGTCGGCTGATGTGGCATGCACACTTCAAGTCCTTCTGATAATTTTTTTGTTGAAGGCACCTATTGGTTTACTCTTTTCCATAACAGTGTAATTTCCTGCACAAAATATGGTCCAAAAATGGCCTAAAGATTAGGGTTTTCCAGGTCTAGAGGGCCAAAAATAGGGGAAACCCTAAAAAGCTTGACGTCTTCCATAACTAGACATCAAGACAAGTCTAATGGTATATGAAATGCGAGGTTTTCTCATACCGGTGTGTTGGGAGACACTGGAAAATAAAAATTAAAGCTTGAAAGCTTTTAAAACTAATTCTTATGAACACAATAACAGTTTATGTTCAAGCCCTGGGTGTTCTCTGTGTGGAGTTTGCAAGTTCTCCCTGTGTGCATTTATGTTTCCTCCTGTTTGCTCCAGTTTCCTCCAAAAATGTCCAAAGACACGCAGAGTATGTGCATTGGGGATGCAAAGTTGGCCCTTATGTGTGTTTTGTGTGTGTGTTCACTGGTGCCCTGTCCAGTGGCTTGCACCCTATACTTGCTGGGATAAGCTCCTACTGCCCCATAATCCCTGCTCAGGTTAAACGGGTTTAGTAAATGTACAGATGGAGTATTGTTTGAACAATCCATTTGTTTCTCACTTTCTTCTTTTAGTAATATTTATATGAGAAATATGCTTGAAAGATAACACAAACATTTACGTTTTTGTCCTTTGTTGTTTCTTTATGACTCTGCTTTCATTATAATAATCTTCTTCTTGAGCGCCAGTATACTGATTTTCCACTTAAGAGTCTTCAGATTAAAAGTTTAAGAGCCCCTGCTTTAGATTCATATCTCCTACTTTTTATTTTTGATTTAATAAAATACTGATCATTAGAATATATTGCCGGTATCTTAAATATAAATATCAGACATCTGTAATTGAGTTTCAACTATGTATAAAAGAGAAATGTTATTTCTGTTTTCTAGCAATTTTTCTGCCTTACACGGAACCAACTGTGTACGGTCGAAGACTTTTAAAGACCTTAACCTCACGCAACTGGCTGTCATCTTCGCAGAACCGCTTCCTGGGCTCCAATGGCAGCCACGGATTCATGGTTCCAATGTGGCCTGGCAAAAAAATTACAGTTACAGATTTTACTTACCAGACCTTGTGTAACAACAATTCCCAGCCTGCTTTGCTGTGCAATTTTTTTTTTACTCTGTGATTGGCGGCGCCAGCACTTTTCACCTCCAGAATGTGCGCCCTGGCCTGCAGTAGTGATGGGGGTAGCGCGAAGCGGGCAGGCGTGCGGAGGACCGCGCGCCGACTAGCTATGGCGATTCACCAACACTGCTGCGGCGCGTACACTGAGCAGGCGCTCCAGCACCCGAGGCGCTAACGCAGCCTGCATCGCGTATTGTTGTGAATGAGGGATGCGATGACGTCAGCGCTCGAATGTCAACAATGTTGCGATTGAGAGTAGGCGTTCCATTAGAGAGTAACAAACAGGAGAGAAGGAGCCTGCACGCTGCAGTGGATCAACAACACACGCTGACATTTATAGAAAGAGCGCAAATATTCTATTTATACATTAGCCAAAACTCCTTTTACTCCAAGAAATTACCGAGCAATTTAAACCCTATCTTACCACCTCTTCTCCAGCTCGGAGGCTTTAGGAAAACTCTGCAAGGAGCCACCATGTGAAAACATTCTTGTATGGAAAACAGACAATAAGACTGGATTGTAAGGAGTAAAAATAAACGAGAGTTAAAGGTGAGCTGCATGAATATTTTATTACGCATATACTGCTTAATTAATTTATTTTATTTTTGTTAGCTCGATTGTGGGTGCCAGCTCGTGAGTACTGTGGTCTTTTGGTAGCGTGAATAGCTTTACCCCCAAAATGCAAAAGAGTGAACGTCCCGCGAGTTGCCCTCTTAGTGTAAATTGCTCGCTATATTGATCTGCTGACTGTGGTGTTTCTGATCGAGCTGCGGTAGTGTGGAGTTTTAATAGCCGTGCCCTGTACATCCTGTTGGTTGTGTGTGTCATTATTTTCGTTTTCTCGTTTCGCTGGACGCAAATCCTGAAAGAAAGGAGGAGGCGGAGTGGTGCTTGTGCACAGGCATGGCTCGTGTTTGTGCCCAGCTGTCAGTTGTAAAGGCCTTGACCGAGCTGAGCAGACGGCCATGGCAAAGGCAAGCGAGACTCCTATCCGATACTCCCGCCTTGCAAACTGTATGACACATCTCCATAGTTGAAAGGGAAAGAGAGACTGGGGCGGGTGTGTTGTCTATGTGTGTATCGGAATGACTGGAGACATTTTCGTACCTGACGCGCGTGCCTACCTAATAAGAATCACGGTACTCGTTTTAAAAAGAACGCTTTGAGCAAGAAGACCTACAGACACGAGACTTCATCAAATGCTGTAGAGGGGGCGATCGGCACATTCTCTACGATAATGGCACACTTGTCGTTCAACTGATCCGTCCGCTGCTTATTCATGTAGGTTGATCCCAGCAGGAGCGACGCGCTATTGCATTTACAATCGCCCATTAGTCCGCATCGGAATCAGCAAAAATATTTGCTGTGTAAGCCATCGCTGCCCTTGTTTGGTTCATCAGCAAATCCAAAGAGCACAATAGCCCGCAGATGTCACTTCAATCAGTAGTAGGAATACCGCGATTGCTTTCAGTACGACTGCGTGTTTAATGCATTCTTTTTTCACATTCAGCATTATGTCCGTATATTTGGGAGTGATGATATTTAATCAACTTCAAGTGTTTACGTGATGCTTTGCGGAGAGTAATATGAAAGTGGGTGTTATAGTTTAGGAGGGGTATTTCCTTCCAAGCCTGACCGCGAGTAACTCGTTTATAATTAAAGGAGCTGTGTTTTGTTTAAGGTTGTGCACCAATGCGGTTTTTAGAGTAGCGACAAGCACCCCTCTAAACCCCAGCAAGGAGAGTCGGAAAGAAGGTCTGCAAGGCGTGCACGAAAGCGTGCAGCCGGCGTGCGGAGACTCTTGAGCAGGTTCCCTTCTTTGTCCTGAAATGTAGCAACCCCCCCCCAGTCTGTGTTTATCTGTCTGTTTTACTTTGAAACTGACACATGCCCAGAATACGCACCAATCACTCCCATTTGAACATATGATTGCAGTGTTTGAGGATGTGAACTCTGTACTTTTATGTCATCAAATGGGAAGTGATCCGGTGCGACCTTTGCATGACAGTTGCGTGGCTTGACTGGCAGTGCCACCAAAGCCAAGGCGAGCTCTTTGTCTGCAGGCGTGTTCCAACGAACGGTGCCGAATTTAATGGTGAAGGTAAAAACGCATCAGTATGGATATAATGCATCCAACTGCCATCCAAAATGTGACACTAGGAGCAGTAAATAATGTTACACATTCTGTACTGAAAATGAGACAAATGTATTATTATCCTTACAAAGTGAAGTGTGCATAACCTCCTGGTATTTAAATGAATTTAAAGGGAGACAAACTCTTACAGTTATGTAATCCTTACGTGAAACGCTATGCTAGATATATTGTACGGTACACGTCAATTTTGGGACTGGATACTGTATATATGTGTATGTGTAATGTCTATGTTTATGGAGGTATACGTGTTTGAAGCCTTGTGTATGTTCTGATTCTGTTTCTCTCTGAAGTTAACTGGCTGACAATTTATATGGTAAAGTGAAAGTGGCTATACATCATTAATTACAACACTGATTCTTAAATATGTACAAAAACCTTTAAAATGTTTATTTTCGTTCACCTAACAACTTTCACACATTGCAACTCCTGTCTGTCTGTCATTCTACTGAAAGCATGTACTTTATCAAATAATCACCATTTTTGCTTCAGCACAGAGCACATCTGCCCACAGTTGTAGGCCTAGATATAATATGCAATATAACATCTGTGGAGAATTTTAATTGCTCTCACAATGATAGAATTTCCAGATTAAAATACATCAAATTTAGTAAACATTGTGCTGGATAAATCTGTTTTTTAAAGAAACAAAAAGTGCCAAAAATATTGTCCTTTGACAGCTTACATCTGTTGTGTGAATTCAGCTGAATTGAGTAATATATTTGTGTGAAAGTACATTTTATGTGCTTAACTGAAAGAACGGTCTAGGAACAGTGTAAAATGATGTCCTCTTGTTCTGCATACCCAGCTATTTTAAGCCGTTGTGACATGCTTCTAAAAATAATAAGTCACAGAAAGCTCTTAGCCTGATTGCAAAAACAGGCCAAACTCAGATCTGATGACACACTGTGCTTATTTAGAAAGCAAAGCATTAGCCTCTGTCATGTTGAAGTAAAAATAAATACGTACAGCTCTCTACTACTGTAATGTGTAAATGTTCACCATAGCCCATCATTTATATAAGAAGCAACCTGTTAAATTATTTGATATGATATATTCATTTTGTGAAGGAGTGTGTGTTTTATTTGGATTGGAACAGCATAAATGTTATGTATTATGAGGGTAAAATCCATGGACTAGTAAAAATATATGTGCAGAAGTGTTATGTTTTATATTTTGTTTTAAAAGATATAAAATTATTAGTTCAATCATTATTTATATTTTGAATTTAAAGGACTAGGACATTTGCTCAGTTAAGTTGTCCGTTAACATTAAGCACAAGCAATGGTGGGAAGCAAATTCTTATCACATTGTCATAGGCACACACTAAAGGGAGTGAGAATCTAGGTATTTGGAAATAGTGCTCCACAAGTGTTCCATTTGATACAGCACACGGAAACTCCATAAATGTGATATTTTCAAACGCTTCCTTACTGATGGTAGCAATGTGTGACCATGCATTATTTTGCTGGAAAATCTGTTTTTCAGTGATTCTTGTAAAGGGGATTAATGACAGGGTTGATCATCCTGTGGACAACATGTTCAGCTCTGGTGTCATAGTGTCCTCAATAGTAACTTGAATCTCCTATCCTGTGTTATAACTTCGCATACTATGACAACAGGTGTTGATGATGAGCACCTCTCGACAGTGGCACTTTCTCCAGACCTTCTTTGAACCTGAAGTCATCTGTCACTCTTTACCAAACAGAAACATGGTTCAGTCACAGAAGATGAATTGGTGTGTCTTTGCTACAAAGGTAAATATAATGCTAATTGCAGCTAATGCTTTTGTAACGCTAACAGCAAAAACACTTGCACAGTTCCTGCATTGTTGTCTGTCTGATTGCCAACTGTCAAATTTGTCAGTCTTCCCTTTCTTCTGTCCTTCTAGATGGTCTTGTCTCAGGTCAGGAAGTGTACAGGTATATCCCTTTCCCTGGTTTCTAAACATGGCACAGTTTACTTTGTAATATGTTAGACCCTTCACCCTTATGCATAGCAATACACTCAAAATCCAATAGCAGTTGAAACAGTGCTCTTTTTCACGTCTTTTGCACATTTTGTTAAGAAAAACAGATATACAGTACACCCCCAAAATTCGTGGGGATTACGTTCCTAGAGCACCCGTGAATTGTGAAAAACCGTGACTTTTGGATGTGGTTAAAAAATGCCTTTTAAATGCCTGTTTTTATAGTTTAAACCCTAAATACAGTATGCCCCCAAAGCACTTTAATTTTGTTGCAAACTTAGCTTAATACATTAATACATTACCTAAAAACAGAATGTAAAGGTAAACCCGTCTACTGTGCAGTACTGTACTGCTATGTCTCCCACAGTGCTAGAATGTAAAATACCGATGTTACCGCTATACGTACTGTAATTCATGCAAGTGCATTTTCTTTGGTATGCGCTGTCGTTTTCTTTGTTATAAGCAGAGTAAATACATAGTAATTTCATTTAATTAAAATACAGTAAAATGTACAGGTACTCCCTAATGATGAATGATATTGATGATAATGATGAAGTAGCTGTGCAGTACTATGCAGAGGATTTAAAACTCCTCGGGTGGCGCCTCTTCTTCAGGTGCTTCAGGAGGAGTCGTATCTTTGGACGGGTCTTCTTCTGGTGGGGGTTTCGTGCTGGCTTTTCTTTATAGGTTTCAGGAACATTGTGATGGGAAGTTGCTACATTGTCTCTTGTAGCGAACTGCTGCTAAATTTTCCATGCTTTCTCACGGATGATGTTACCGTCCAAGGGGATGTTCTTCTTCCTGCAGTCAGTGATCCACAATGCCAAGGCAGATTCCATCCTGACGATATTTTTATTCCTTACGGTTGTTACCTTTTTGGCACTATCACAGAAACTTAAATACGGTACTCCTGATCACTGCCTCGTTCTTCTTTATGTAGCGTGTGGTGCTTTCATTAATGCCATAGTGGCACACTACTGCAGCATAACTTTTTAGTTCCCGGAGCAAATCCAGTAGTTCAACCTTCTCCTGGAGTGTTTTAAACTTCTTCTGGCGCTTAGGCTCAGTGCCAGAAGCCTTAGAAGGTGCAGGGCGATTCGGCGACATCTTGTGCGTTTAAGAATAACAAAATGAATACAATAACAAAATGAAAAACACGAGGACACTGAGCTGGAGTCACGTCACAGGGCAGCAAGGAGAAATGAATAATGCTCTCTGATTGGCTACTTTCACCATCCCAAACCGCATTTCCCTCAGCAGTTGCTTCCTGTTCTCAGCAGAAGACCAATCAAATCCACTGCAGGGACTGCTGGGAGTTGCAGTTTCAAATTCTATTGGCTACTTTTACCATCCCAAGCTGTGGCTCTAACTACAGCACAGTATTGCCACGAAAAAAGCCATAAAAAATTGTGGAGGATATTTGCGCTTTCCGCTAACAATTAATAGTTAGGTTCTAAGGAAAAATCTGCAAACCCTGAACCGCAGCTTCGCAGGGGTCTACAGTATTACTATATTATTTAATCAAACTTTGACTAAGGATTTATTTTTCACATATGCAAAGGCTGCAACCTTCACCATGCCTTAATATCATAAACCAACAACCCCTGCAGAGAAGTTTCGAACGTTTGATAATTTATGAAGGTAAGCCATAAGCCTTTTGTACACATAATTTGTTGGACATTGATTAGTGCACTTGTGTTCTTATAATTTCCACTTTCACCTTTGTCTAATGAATACATTTGATTGTTTTTAATATAGTTTATAACTTATCAATTTTTAGTTGTGTATGGAACAATTTATATGGTGTCTGTTTAATTTGTACATAAATATTATCTGTAATTAATACATATTAACTAAATTATCCCAGTCTGTTAGTATACATACATTGAGTGGAATCCTGCTGTTAAAAAGAAGTTCAGAAACAGACCTGATAGTTTGTACATTTATGGATAATTCATATCACCTCATACTGTATGTCCGATTAAGTCATAAATGGAAAGAGCAAATATTTCAGACTGAGTCATATGGTGGTAATGATAAGAAATACCTGCCTGAAAGATCTAAGATTATTCTCAGATGTCATTTACTTCCACTTTCTTTGTTCTGATTGTTTCGGCATATTGAATGGCTGTACATTGAAATTATCAGTCTTCTGCTTTATTGCATATAAAAATAAAATGAACAGGACGTTGAGAACTGTTTTGTCTGTGAGTCAAACAGCAGAACACCTTTTAACTCTGAACTGGGTTTTCATGGCAGAACTCATTTTAAGCATGTGTTTTTACATGCTGCATAACATGGCAATAGCATTGTTGTGTAAATCACTGATGTATATTTGATGATGAACATGGTGTTCACTTATGCATCATTTGTATATGCTTATTTTACTTAAAATACATATTTAAAATATAAGTAGGCTTGATTTTTTTTTCCAAAGGATCATATTTCAAAATTAGTGGCACTGCCTGGAGACAGGGTTGCTGATAGACCTGTGTGCATTTCATGTGCTGTTATGTTGGTTTTTTGTGTGAGTATGTAGGGGTGGTATAAGATAACAGGACTAAAAAGTGCAAAATATCCATCCATCCATCCATCCATCCATTGTCTCCCGCTTATCCGAGGTCGGGTCGCGGGGGCAGCAGCTTGAGCAGAGATGCCCAGACTTCCCTCTCCCCGGCCACTTCTTCTAGCTCTTCCGGGAGAATCCCAAGGCGTTCCCAGGCCAGTCGAGAGACATAGTCCCTCCAGCATGTCCTGGGTCTTCCCCGGGGCCTCCTCCCGGTTGGACGAGCCTGGAACACCTCACCAGGGAGGCGTCCAGGAGGCATCCTGATCAGATGCCCGAGCCACCTCATCTGAGTCCTCTCGATGCGGAGGAGCAGCGGCTCTACTCTGAGCCCCTCCCGGATGACTGAGCTTCTCACCCTATCTTTAAGGGAAAGCCCAGGCACCCTGCGGAGGAAACTCATTTCAGCCGCTTGTATTCGCGATCTCGTTCTTTCGGTCACTACCCGTAGCTCATGACCATAGGTGAGGCTAGGAACATAGATCAACTGGTAAATTGAGAGCTTCGCCTTGCGGCTCAGCTCCTTTTTCACCACGACAGACCGATGCAACGCCCGCATTACTGCGGATGCCGCACCGATCCGCCTGTCGATCTCACGCTCCATTCTTCCCTCACTCGTGAACAAGACCCCGAGATACTTGAACTCCTCCACTTGGGGCAGGATCTCGCTACCAACCCTGAGAGGGCACTCCACCCTTTTCCGGTTGAGGACCATGGTCTCGGATTTGGAGGTGCTGATTCTCATCCCAGCCGCTTCACACTCGGCTGCGAACCGATCCAGAGAGAGCTGAAGATCACGGCCTGATGAAGCAAACAGGACAACATCATCTGCAAAAAGCAGTGACCCAGTCCTGAGCCCACCAAACCGGACCCCCTCAACACCCTGGCTGCACCTAGAAATTCTGTCCATAAAAGTTATGAACAGAATCGGTGACAAAGGGCAGCCCTGGCGGAGTCCAACTCTCACTGGAAACGGGTTCAACTTACTGCCAGCAATGCGGACCAAGCTCTGGCACCGATCGTACAGGGACTGAACAGCCCTTATCAGGTGGGCCGGTACCCCATACTCTCGGAGTACCCCCCACAGGATTCCCCGAGGGACACGGTCGAATGCCTTTTCTAAGTCCACAAAACACATGTAGACTGCTTGGGCAAACTCCCATGCACCCTCCAGGACCCTGCTAAGGGTATAGAGCTGGTCCACTGTTCCGCGACCAGGACGAAAACCACACTGTTCCTCCTGAATCCGAGGCTCGACTATCCGACGGACCCTCCTCTCCAGGACCCCTGAATAGACTTTTCCAGGGAGGCTGAGGAGTGTGATCCCTCTGTAGTTGGAACACACCCTCCGATCCCCCTTCTTAAAGAGGGGGACCACCACCCCGGTCTGCCAATCCAGAGGCACTGTCCCTGATGTCCATGCGATGTTGCAGAGGCGTGTCAGCCAAGACAGTCCTACAACATCCAGAGCCTTGAGGAACTCCGGGCGTATCTCATCCACCCCCGGGGCCCTGCCACCAAGGAGTTTTTTGACCACCTCGGTGACCTCAGTCCCAGAGATGGGGGAGCCCACCTCTGAGTCCCCAGGCTCTGCTTCCTCATTGGAAGGCATGTTAATGGGGTTGAGGAGGTCTTCAAAGTATTCCCCCCACCGACCCACAACGTCCCGAGTCGAGGTCAGCAGCGCACCATCCCCACCATATACAGTGTTGACACTGCACTGCTTCCCCTTCCTGAGACGCCGGATGGTGGACCAGAATCTCCTCGAAGCCGTCCGAAAGTCATTCTCCATGGCCTCCCCAAACTCCTCCCACGCCCGAGTTTTTGCCTCAGCAACCACCAAAGCCGCATTCCGCTTGGCCTGCCGGTACCTATCAGCTGCCTCCGGGGTCCCACAGGACAAAAGGGTCCTGTAGGACTCCTCCTTCAGCTTGACGGCATCCTTCACCGCCGGTGTCCACCAGCGGGTTCGGGGATTGCCGCCACGACAGGCACCGACCACCTTACGGCCACAGCTCCGGTCAGCTGCCTCAACAATAGAGGCACGGAACATGGCCCATTCGGACTCAATGTCCCCCACCTCCCTCGGGATGTGGTCGAAGTTCTGCCGGAGGTGGGAGTTGAAGCTACTTCTGACAGGGGGCTCTGCCAGACGTTCCCAGCAGACCCTCACAACACGTTTGGGCCTACCACGCCTGACCGGCATCCTCCCCCACCATCGAAGCCAACTCACCACCAGGTGGTGATCAGTTGACAGCTCCGCCCCTCTCTTCACCCGAGTGTCCAAGACATGTGGCCGCAAGTCCGACGACACGACCACAAAGTCGATCATCGAACTGAGGCCTAGGGTGTCCTGGTGCCAAGTGCACATATGAACACCCCTATGCTTGAACATGGTGTTCGTTATGGACAATCCGTGACGAGCACAGAAGTCCAATAATAAAACACCGCTCGGGTTCAGATCAGGGGGGCCATTCCTCCCAATCACGCCCTTCCAGGTCTCACTGTCATTGCCCACGTGAGCATTGAAGTCTCCCAGCCGAACGAGGGAGTCCCCAGAAGGTATGCCCTCTAGCACCCCCTCCAGGGACTCCAAAAAGGGTGGGTACTCCGAACTGCTGTTCGGTGCATACGCACAAACAACAGTTAGGACCCGTCCCCCCACCCGAAGGCGAAGGGAGGCTACCCTCTCGTCCACCGGGGTAAACCCCAATGTACAGGCTCCAAGTTGGGGGGCAATAAGTATACCCACACCTGCTCGGCGCCTCTCACCGGGGGCAACTCCAGAGTGGTAGAGAGTCCAGCCCCTCTCAAGGAGATTGGTTCTAGAGTCCAAGCTGTGCGTCGAGGTGAGCCCGACTATATCTAGCCGGAACCTCTCAACTTCGCGCACTAGCTCAGGCTCCTTCCCCTTCAGAGAGGTGACATTCCACGTCCCAAGAGCCAGTTTCTGT
The DNA here is from genome assembly GCF_900747795.2 of Erpetoichthys calabaricus. NCBI lineage: Eukaryota > Metazoa > Chordata > Cladistia > Polypteriformes > Polypteridae > Erpetoichthys > Erpetoichthys calabaricus. The sequence continues at coordinate 175,631,180 of NC_041396.2, read as the reverse complement.
AGCCGAGGATCGGACCGCCAAGGTCCCCACCTTCGGCCACCACCCAACTCACACTGCACCCGACCTCCTTGGCCCCTCCCATAGGTGGTGAGGCCATGGGAAGGGGGACCCACGTTGCCTCTTCGGGCTGTGCCCGGCCGAGCCCCATGGGTGCAGGCCCGGCCACCAGGCGCTCGCCATCGAGCCCCACCTCCAGGCCTGGCTCCAGAGTGGGGCCCCGGTGACCCGCGTCCGGGCAAGGGAAAACGCCGTCCAAAATGGTTTTTCTTCATAGGAGGTTTGTTTAAGTGCAAAATAAATAAGTAAATAAATAAAGTGAATTGTTTCAAAATTAAATCAAATATGTAAGTCAAAATAAGAAACAAAAACAAAATATGAATCTTTAGAAAGCATGTCCAATTTCATTTACAGAACCATTGTTCACTTCACACTTTGTGGCTCTGTCTTTGGTCGGTAATATTTAATCTCTTTGCCTATGAAATTTAGTATGTTCCGATTACAACTTGAGGATGGCATTTATTTGCAAAGTCTACTTTAATTTAAACAGTTAATCAGAGTTAGATTTATATTTTTCATTGAAAGATTAAATGGCAAATGTGTTGAATCTTACTTTATGCAGTGCTGTAGTTTGATTCACCATAGACCAGAATATAGTACATGTTAAATTAGTCACATCTGTTTTCTTAACACGGGCGGCATGGTGGCGCAGTGGGTAGCGCTGCTGCCTCGCAGTTGGGAGATCTGGGGACCTGGGTTCGCTTCCCGGGTCCTCCCTGCGTGGAGTTTGCATGTTCTCCCCGTGTCTGCGTGGGTTTCCTCCGGGCGCTCCGGTTTCCTCCTACAGTCCAAAGACATGCAGGTTAGGTGGATTGGTGATTCTAAATTGGCCCTAGTGTGTGCTTGGTGTGTGGGTGTGTTTGTGTGTGTCCTGCGGTGGGTTGGCACCCTGCCCGAGATTGGTTCTTGCCTTGTGCCCTGTGTTGGCTGGGATTGGCTGCAGCAGACCCCCGTGACCCTGTGTTTGGATTCAGCGGGTTGGAAAATGGATGGATGGATGGATGTTTTCTTAACAGTTGTAGAGGAATGAGGTGTAGACATCTTTGTATGAATTCCCAGTTTCTGCAAATGGGCAGAAATATAGGTTTGTTCCAGTTGTTGAACATCGATTTTGTAATGTTCAATCTGATTTTTGTTATTCTTTTGCTGTTTTTATATCTTAGTTACATCAGAGGAGAAGAACATTGAATTATGCTGGCAGAAAAAATAAAAAAACACATTTTTGGATGCTATGTTAATTTTCTAATTAGGCCATTTTGGTGCTTTTTGATATATGTTACTGTCTTTTTCTCATGCACTTAATTAATCATTGCTGGGTTTCTTTGCTATATTGATGCTTTTATTATTAAAGAAGGTGCTGTGCAATGTTTGATGGAGTCTGTAGAAAAATTCCAGGGCTTCATTTTGCAACCCAGTAGTGTGCAACTTGCACTTCTGTTTATGAATTCATCTGCTTAGCTTTATAAAGCTTGCATGCTAGTTCTCTGGTTGCCTTACATTTGTCTACATGTTACCTGGAATACCACTGAATGTTTGTTTTGTGCCCACTAAAACACTTGTTTATATGTTTGTAGGGCTCTAAGGTCACAAGACCTATGGTAAGAGTTACAGCTCTTGTTGAAGTGTGATATTCTCTGAGACATGGACAGCTTTCCGTATTCATAGTCTGCATATGTGGTTTTATGGTTAAAAAAATGTTTTACTATTATTATTGTAAATACTTTATTTGCACACCCTAACACAAACTGTTCCTTCAATACATAATTTGTTTGAATGTACAGTAAATAACCTTTTTGCATAACTGCATCTATTACTTTGCTAGCACAATATAGTATTTTATTTGGTCTTAAACTGAAGACTTTCTGTTTAATATATTCTTATGGTTTTAAAAAAAAAACTTAGCAAAGTCTCTATAGATCTCTTTGTTTTTGCAGCTTTGTTGCTGTTTCATATGTTTTATTTTTTTTACGCATTTTTTTCATATGACACTTGCCATAGGGCTCAGAGTGGACCTGTGAGTAAATATGAAATGATATCATCATCTCCACAGTCAAGTTCAATGTCAAGCTGCCAGGTTAAGACTACACCGTTAGCTCATCAGCCACAACATTTGGTTTGCAAAGAGAATGCCATCACCGAATAGGCAGTAAACAATATGTTGTACTGAATAGCAACTACAATCAATTTAGGAAAAAGCAAATTGTTTAGACATTTATACTGTGCAAAAAAAATCTTATTTAGCATAAGCTGCCCTAATTCAGGGTGTTCATAAGAAATGTAATAATTAAGTTCATCGGAGAGAAGTATATAATAAACATAGTCGCGTTAGAGATTTGAAATATATGTCTTCTTCAGGTTAAGTGTATAAAATCTAAATATTCTTGACTGTAACAAAAAATATTTTTTTACCCTATGATAGAGGGCCATAGAGGGCTAGATCCCAAGCAAAGGATCAAAAATCAAAATGACATCATATTTGTAATAATTGACTTTGAAATAGTCCAAAACATTACACTACAGTACATGCTTACAAGTATGTTTGAAATTTGTTATTTTTAACCTGGGATTCACTCTTGGGGGGGCTGGGGGGTTGAGACCACCAGTAAAAATCTCGAATATGAAAAATATTATCATATACGTAATCAGCAACCTCGAAATTTCATAAAACAGCAATCCACGCCAATATTGCTGAACCCCATTTTTTGAACTTTTATGAAAAGGAGTAACTGTGACCACTCATATCCCATTTGGGGGTAAATCCCTTGGGTCAGTTGATGTGGCATGCACAATTTCAAGTCCTTCTAGTCATTTTTGCCTAAGACACCTATTGGTTTACTGTTTATCATAAAAGTGTAATTTCCTGCCTAAAAAATGGTCCAAAATAGCCTAAGAATGAAGGGTTTTCACGTCTATAGGGCCAAAAATAGGGGGGAACCACAAAAAACTTGATGTCTTGTATAACTAGACTTTAAGTCAAGTCAAGCAGTCTGTCATATGTGGGAGTTTTCTTGTACAGTTGAGTCAGGAGGTGGCAGGCATAAATTCTTAAATAATTTAAAAGCATTCTTAAGCAATTCTTTTAAGCACAAGAAATAGCTTCCACCCTAAAGCCATTAAATAATTTAATTTGATTTAATGTTCAGCCCAGATTATGTGTTGATATTAGCAATCAGTAAAAGGGAAAATGAGTTTCTGACAACAAATTTCTTCCTCTGTTGACCACAAGGTTGAAGTCTTCTGCATCTTGCCGACTTAATAAGAACTAATAATCAGTTTTCTCCCTGCATCTTTATCTGAACACCTAAAGGTGCTTCATGTTTTAAATGGCAAGTATATCTCACAATACAGTATGTGTACAGCAAACCAGTTAACAAAATCTATTGACTTTTCTAAAGCTATTGATTTAACAAATGATCTCATATCTAAGTCAGTGTTCATATTTGTTATCAAAGGTGGTTGAAAGTATATCAAAAGAATCATTTAGCTGTTAAAATCTAATTATTTTAAGCAAATATATTCTGTGTTGTGATACCCATGTGTGAAATTTGGAACCCAGACTCTTGTGTTTCAGCAGGCCTGATATCTCTGAATGTGTTTTTGTCTACTTTTTTGTATTGTAATTTATAAAGTGTATAGTTTGGGCTCAGCAACATTTTAATATGGTTTTTATTTGTCATTTTTTTTATATGACAAGCAGATGTTTTATGAGGAAGCCAGCATTCCATGCATTGCAGCATGTTTTCTATTGTACAGTCATGGCGTGACAGTAGCATTAGAATCCGTGGCCTGCCACTTGGAATACTAGAAGCTGTACAGGTACAACACATAAACTAGCCAAATAGTCCCCTGTAGCATAGTTTCTTTAGCCATTAGAGGTATTGAAGCAGATAAATAGACTGCGCAGGATTGTCTTTGTAATCGGTATAGACAAACAACATACAAAGAACTGTGCTTGCTAGGTTTCCTATATTCATGATAATTTGTAAGAGCACACTGGTTTCTCACCCCCATGCAAAGAAAGCTGTGACTTGTAAAGCTAAATTCTACTGGTATTTTTGTGTCTTATGCGTGAATGCATATCCTATGATGAACAAGCACAGAGGCTGGGGTGTTAACTCTAGTTTGTTACAAGTGCTATAGCTTCCAGTATCTTTGCATGTAAATTAGCAGGTGCTGAAAAATGTGTATTTGCCTTAATTGTTACAGTCAGTTGAACTTCTGTATAGTTATATTATTTTGTTTTGATTATGGCAAGGAAACTGTGTAAGTGTGATAATACATTTGTTCTATAAGGTGCTGAGATTTTACTGTGCTGTAATAAGTAATCTGGCTACCCTGAAGGTGCAGGTTCTCCTAGAAATTCATTTTTATACTTGTGTCAGCCAGCAAGCATACAAAAATGTAAATAACATTGAACTTCTGTCTTCTATACTAATGCCATTTATATTTTCTAAGGCAGCCCTGTATGTATTAAAGCCTCGAGTTAAGATCAATGGACTTGACAATGAGAATACAGCTAAATAATAAGATCCCAACAAGCCTTGCTTTCAGCTGCCTTCTCCTGTGATAAAGGCAATGGCTAATCCTCTGTAGGAGGAATTGTAGACCTTGGCATATCTTGTTGCTGTGATAATTCAAATGCACAGAATTAAACTATGAGTAGGCATTGATAGGTACTGGCAGCAGTCCCAAATGGATTAGCAATAAGCGTATTAAAAAGAAAAAGTGAGAGTTGTGTGTGTGAAGCTTGCTGTCTGAGTGACCAAGTTTGAAGAGCAAACATTATCTTTATGCTCTTCCCCTCTTTTGTTGTACAACTCGATCTTTTGTCTCAGTGCCTTGAGGTGGTACATGAAAACAACCCAATCTCTTATGTGACATGCCCAAAAGCCCCTGTAACTAATATATTGTGTCAGGAGCCAGCATTGTAAAGACAGTAATTTCCACACTGTGGGCATGTGGCTGTACTGTGGCTCTTTGAAATAATAATTCTAAATAAAGAGAGTGAGTTTGAGTGGGCAGAGTTTAAGGGGAATTGTAGTTTGCACAGTGTCTTTTGTATTTATGATGGAGATGAAAATTATATATTTTTTCTAAAAAATAGAGTTTATATATTCAATGGGCATTGTTTAGTTAAAGTAGAGTATTATCTCTATGACAAAGAACAGGTACACAATAAACAAATGGCTTAGACTGCTTTTAAGATGGATTTTTTTCAAATGAAAAGAAAGGCAGTTGTGTATCCAGCATATAAAACATTTCTATCAGTCATGAAGATCCTTCACACATTTGCTAGGCAGTGATGAAATCAGGCCTATGCCATTCCAAGATGTATAGTGTTGTATAGCTGAAGAATGTAAATGAGGAGAGTGGACGGAGTGCTTTACCTAAAGCACCCGTTGTAGGCTATGTTGAACAGTGCTTGATTCATTAGGAGCAGGTCTTTGTTAGATAATCACATTTACATAGTGAATGCTGGTTGTTGTGAAGGACCTGTGTGCTTTTTATTTAAACTGATTGAAGTGCCATGATTTATCATACTTTTCTCTCTGCCATTCTTGTTTTTGAGCCTCAACTATTTTAAAACTGAATCTACATTTGCTTCCTAAAGTGCCGTGATTTATCATACATTCTCCTCTGACATTCTTGTTTTTGAGCCTCAACATTTAAACACTGAATCTATATTTCCTTCTTTCTCTAACATGAGGTATGACAACCAAAGTAAATAATGTTTCAGTTTTGTAAGTATGTATACACTTACAAGTGGTGGGTGGAAGGCTTGGCTCTTGCAAATGTGTGCAGAATGTTCATGAATGCTTAGTGAAAATTTTGCCACTGTATTTCCATAAAATAAAATTTTCCGGGAAGCTCATATTTGGAAAAAATGGCTTTGATTTATTATAAGAGACTAAAACAAACTAAGTTGTCTGATTAAAGGAACCCTGCACTAACAGTAATTCTTCTGAAGGGCATACCTTACAGAAGCTTAAAACAACAATAGTCTTTTTTTCTATATAGCTTCCTTATGAACAGTCAGTCAGTCAGTCAGTCATTGTCCAACCTGATATATCTTAACACAGGGTCACGGGGGTCTGCTGGAGCAGTTTCTGTTAAACATGCATTATAGAAAGTTATGGTTAACTTTCTGAATTTCTGAGTTATATTTTATTGTTTAATTATATGACCTGCTCTTCATATAGGCACATCAAATTTATTAATGAGCGTTTCCAACCCAGACAGCTTGTTAGATCAGTCAGCATGAAAAGGGAAAGCAGAGCAATTGTCAAAAGTAAATTAGGTTTATAATTTGTGTGATGACAATCCTACCTGTCATTTAAGTTTGAATTAGCACTGGTTATCCTCAAGGTGTCAGCACTTCAGCTCTCTGTAGATGGCTAGTCAATTTTAGTATTTATAACAATATCTGGCAGACTAGCTAAAAAATAATTAACAACTCATGTGGCATTATTATATAGTTGATCAATACATGACCTGAAAACAGAAGCAAATACTGGTTAAATACATATGAAAACATGAGACATTGCTAAAAAAAAATTTTTATTATAATTTGCCTGGCATACCAATAAATAATAATATAAGTATATGATTTACGTTTAAAGTAATTTCATAGGAGTATAATTTAAATAATAGATTCAACAGTAAGAGCGAGTTACAGTAGAAGGAAGTGGCATACCGTTTTATTTGTGGCTTGAAATGAGCCAACATAATTCTTTAATCTGTTTGTTTTCAATAGCAGATATTATAATTATTATCCCCATGTGATGCTGTGCAAAATACACTGTTTGCAAAAGCACTTATCTTGGTCTGAATTTTTTCTCAATAAAAAGAGGCAGTTAATTTGAATATGTAGTTTTTCTGCAGTTCCTGGTTTCTCCATTCTTAAGACATGTACTCTATATTTAACTGACAACTTCAGAATGACTGTGTGTGTGTGTTTGTGTGTGTGTGTGTGTGTGTGCGTGCGTGCGTGTGTGTGTGTGTGTGTTTGTGTGTGTGTGTACCAGAGTTTACCCTGCAGTGGATTCTCCACAGTTACTTAATGACATCTGTTGCTGGGACAGTCTCAGCTGTGACTCTGCTATGGGGGAAAAGCAGGCTTATAAAATGAGTAAATCGATAAATGTCACCTTCCAAAAAAGAATACTATTTCTGTGTGTCCTTTTTTTTATAATTTTGAAACCAGCTGTGAAGTATGCTTGATACTCGTTATGGAGAAGTATAGTGTGAGTAAGATTTCACCTTAGCCATTTTCTTCTTTTCCTATTATTTCCTATTGTTAATTGAACTCGTTCTTATTTTTTGCATATTTGCTGTTCTGCACATTCAATGAATGTAACTTTTGAGTGAAAACATGGATTCCTTTAAAAATCCTGAGGAATAAATTTGATATTGACTGTTGGAAGTAGTTTTTTTTAATCTTTTGGAAATTTGATGTTTTTCTTCCTCAATCAATTTCAGATCCAGCCTTAAAGTGAAACATTTCACAAATATGTTTTCACCTTTAAGATTTTAATTACTAATTATAGTAAAGTACCACAGAGGCAAAAAGGTCATAAAGTGGAAAAGACCATTCATTCAGTCCTTGAAATAAATTTGGTTAGCTAATAGTTAATTTGACCTAATATCTTGTTCAGGTACATATTAAAGCTTTCAAGGTTTCTGTTTCACCTACATGACTTGCCTCAGCTGTTTGTTCTAGATCTGTGAAGAAGTCATTCCTTGTTTTCACCTTGAATGCACTTACAGATATAAAAACGAGCAGTGACAAACGAGTGAAGAATGATGGACATTATAACCAGTGATATTTGTAAGTTGCACCCATTGTGCTAAGTTTATTTTGTGTCTGTGAAGTTCTCCGGCAACAATAAATCTCTAATGTGCAGTCAATGGGATTCTTTTAGCTACACCACTACTGGTCTACATTTTCAGCATTTAATTCAAGGGGCAAAATGGTTGACTCCAATATAGTGAGGTAAAATGTTTACTGATCTATTGACTTGGGTTATTTCAGATATGAAAAATATTGCACATTTAAATCCTAATGCTAACCATAAACTAAACTTACATGACTAGTGCTACACCCAGGAGCCCAGTTCTTCAGGTGATATCATCTTCATTTGGATCTCTCAAAAGAGATATTATTAGGTTTGTGGAACCTTGGCCCTACTACACTAAAACCTTTTTTTTTCCACAGTAATGCATTATCCTGGATTCTAACCTTGGATAATAACATGATGTCACTGAGCTGGTAATGACCTATTCACTTTCATGTGACATTTTTTGTAAAACTGTTGACCATAGACAGATGACATGTACAGTGGAACCTCAGGTCACGACTGTAATTCATTCCAAAACTCTGGTCGCAACCCGATTTGGTTGTGACCCAAAGTAATTTCCCCCATAGGATTGTATGTAAATACAATTAATCTGTTCCAGACCGTACGAGCTGTATGTAAATATATATATATTTTTAAAGATTTTTAAGCACAAAAATATTTAATTATACCATAGAATGCACAGCATAATAGTAAACTAAATGTTTACTTACTTCTTCTGGTCACTCCAGCTCCTTGGTCTCTCAGCTGGAGCGACCGCTTCCTTCTGCCCCACCGATTGTCGGCCAAAACACCCCTGCTTGGGCTCTCTCGCTCGCTCCCTGTCTCGCTCGCTCCCTGTCTCGCTCGCTCTCTGTCTCGCTCACTCTCTCTCTCGCTCGCTCTCTGTCTCGCTCGCTCACTCTCTCTCTCTCTCGCCCACTGTCTCTCTTACTCGCTAGTGCTCTCGCTTTCTGTCTCGCTCTCTCTCTCTCCCTCTCGCTCACTCGCTGCACAGAGAATGCACAGGGAGAGACTGAACATGTGCGGAAATCATCGGCGCGTACGAACCAGAAGGGAAACTGGCTTGTTCATCACCCGAGTGTGTGGTCGTGAACAGATGCAAAAGTTTGGTGAACTTTTTGGTCATAACCCGACTTGTACGTGGTCTGAGACGTTCGTGACCCGAGGTTCCACTGTATAACAGTTTTCCTGATAAATGTAGTGAATTATTACATTGTCTAAGAACTGTAAAATGATTTCATTTAATTGCACCAAATGGTAATCTCTTTGACTTGTGTAAACAAAGGAGAGATAGAATAGCATTGAGCTGTATTTAATCTTTAATTTTATGCAATTATTGGCTTATAACATAATGTAACATGCTCAGACCTTTTTAGTCCAATTCATGGTTGTGTTGTGCAGGAGCCTGTCCTGGCAGCACTGAGCGCAAGGTAGAAAGCTGCACAGAGTACAAATCCACCACAGGGTCCAATTGCTCACATACCCGCATTCCCTCTCTTAACTGGCCATTTTGAAATCTTCAGTGTGGACTATAGGGACACTCATGCTTCGTTCTTGAATCCAAATGATGACCAGAAAGACCAAAAGTAACAAAAGAAAAAGGTTTTATTACCCAAAGCAGGTAAACAGTCAAAACCATTTTTCCACATTAAAAAATAACAAACAACCGAAGTCTTCTGGCCCTCCTATTCACTCCTTACATAATTGTTCACCTCTAGACTCCTTTGGTTGTTCCAGCCACTTAGCAGAGGGCATCCTCACACCTTCAAGGCCCATTGTATACAGGCAGCAGGAGTCATTTAAGCTTGTGTCAGGAAACTTTTCCAGATGAGCTCTTACAAACGTTTTTCAGTTACCTAGCTAGCACTCAAAGGTCTGCAGGTATCCCTTAGGGCTCCCCTAGCCAGCACTCGGTTTCCCTACAGACTTCTCATACCAGATAGTGTGATTGGGGATTACCATACTCACTGTCCTGCTTAATACTCCTGTGAATTTAAACCCCAGTGTGCTTTAGGGGTTAGGGAGACATTAACAAGGTTAACAAATAGGTTGGCACCTCTTTCCCACTTTCACATCACATAAACCATCATGCCTTTGGGGATGGGGGAGAAAACTGAAACTAAACATAAAACTCAACATGGACTAAGATATTCAACCCCTGGAAGCTGGATCTGTGAGAGTATCCATCCATCCATCCATTATCCAACCCACTATATCCTAACCACAGGGTCACAGGAGTCTGCTGGAGCCAATCCACCTAACCTGCATGTCTTTGGACTGTGGGAGGAAACCAGAGTACCTGGAGGAAACCCATGCAGACATGGGGATAACATGCAAACTCTACGCAGGGAGGACCCGGGAAGTGAACCCTGTGAGAGTATGTTAATGGAATGTTAATGTGGAACATGGCTGAAGTTTGTAATGGTAAATGTGTAAATTGATTAAAAAGTAGCAAATGGCTACCTGTACTGATCCACTGTGAGATGGGATTTGCCCAAGATTATTTTCTTGTAGCCTGTGTATTTTTAACTGTATTATGAGTTTTTGATGCCTAATATTACACCAGTGTCATGTATACGTTGTAGTGTCACCTTAAGAACTAAGCCTGCCAAATGACAAAGACAGCTAGACAGAATTACAGTATAATTGAGCATTAATAATTTTCGTGAGCTGAACATTGGATACCTCCAAGGGCTGCTTTTAACAAGCTTTAAATAGATACACACAAACTATGTTAACAGTTCAGTGTTACAGGGATATTCACAAGATTTTGTTGACATTTTCCACAAGCTAACAGCCCTAAAGTGTAATGTGTGTATGATGAAAACTAACTAATTTTAGTTGGGCGCGTGTTTAGCCTGGCATTATCAGCCCTTGCATAGTTGATGGATATGAGTTTCCTCTAGTTTTGACCATCCTAACTACAGTTTTATTTTATTTTATTTTATTATTTTGAGAAAGTTAGTTTTGTGAAGTACGTAATGTAGGTGGTTAAGAAATGTAATCCAAAGATGGATGCCTTTAAGTCTGAGTTAAAGGTGCTATAACCTTATTATTTTATAAGTCAGAAGTTTTTGAGAGCCCAGGTCCACTATTCTTTTCTATTCTATTCTATCCAATTTTTACAATCTAATCATTCTTTTCAGAATGTTACGTTTTTACAAAATTTGATTTTCTGCAAAGATTCATTATGTAGGGCGTGGACAACTTTTAAGCAGTCTTAAAGGGCTTCCTTCCCTATAATATCTTGTTGTAATTAAAAAGTTGGAAAGTATGTCCTTTTGTAGTACAAGGCACAGACAGTGACTATTTCATTCATATGTAGTGAGTCTGAAAGATACACATTACCGAAGAGCAAAACATGGTGTTTCATATTTGTCAGAATTTAAGCAGTGGGGTAGTTTACTTTTGTTGTCATAGGCATGCCTTAGAAATGTGGAAGTAATGTTTTCTTTAAAAAAAAGACTAACTTTGTGGCTTTGGATATATTTGGTTAGTTTTAAGCTTTTTGTTTATGGCCCCATCACTTCCACCTTAAAGTGCAAGCACAGGCTAGGTATTTTTTAAAATTTGTAAGAAATGTTTCACTTCAGAGCAAAATTTTATGTGGCATATTGATATATACCATAACTGTGAAGAAATAACACTGAGTTGAAAAATGCTAAAGTTATCCTTTAATATATATGTAGTTTATCAGTCTTTTCCTTTGCATTGATTATAATTAAACTGTGCATGTCTTTGATGTATGGACTTTGAATATTGCTGTGTATAATTGTTAACCTTAATTAAGGTAAAAGACAGCTTTTTATATGGGGTTCTCAAACACTATGCTGGACAAGTGTTATGGTGGCAGGATTTGCTCCAACTTGTTTATTATTTACAGGCTACTTAAATTTGTTTGGTCTTTCAGTAGAATGGAATTAGGAGTTAAGTTTTTAATGGCATACATCAATTGAATTAGTTTTCCTAAACTTTGTCGTTATGATTTTGCTGTTGCATTTTTTTTGTTTTTTTGCTTTTTTGAGTCAAGGGCGGCACGGTGGCACGGTGTTAGCGCTACTGCCTCGCAGTAAGGAGCCCCGGGTTCGCTTCCCGGGTCCTCCCTGCATGGAGTTTGCATGTTCCCCCTGTGTCTGCTTGGGTTTCCTCCGGTTACTCCGGTTTCCTCCCACAGTCCAAAGACATGCAGGTTAGGTGGATTGGCAATTCTAAATTGCCCCTAATGTGTGTGTGTGTGTGTGTGTGTGTGTGTGTGTGTGTGTGTGTGTGTGTGTGTGTGTGTGTGTGTGTCCTGCGGTGGGTTGGCGCCCTGCCCGGGATTGGTTCCTGCCTTGCACTCTGTGTTGGCTGGGATTGGCTCCAGCAGACCCCCATGACCCTGTGTTCGAATTCAGTGAGTTGGAAAATGAATAGATGGATAGTTGAGTCAGAAATGTGAGTAAAGCTAAAGGATTACACCTTCAGTTACTACTATCAGACTAGTTTAGAATTTCTCCTATGTGGAAAGCGGCTGGGGGTGACCACCCTGGTGGCTTTGGGGAGCTTAGAAACTCAACCCTATAGGGGTCCGTGGTCACCGCCAGGGGGCGCCCTGATGCCTGAGGAGCCCTGGCCCTCAGCACTTCCGCCACACCAGGGAGCGCCGACAGGCACTCAGTGGGAGGCACCTGGAGCACATCCGGGTTGGGATGAAAGGGGCTGTCTCCCTCCATTCGATGGCTGGAGTCGGGAGGAAGAAAGACGAAGCTCGGGAGGAGAGGAGTGGAGGTGGACCTAGAAAGAGAGGCATTGAGAGAGGCCTGGACTTTGGGGGAGTATTGGGTTGTGTGCTGTGTTTTTACTGTAAATACAGTATGTACAATAAACGTGTTGGTTTTTCAACCTATGGTGTCCGCCTGTCTATGTCCAGGCTGGTCCCCACACCTAGCACTTATGTTTTTTGGGGTTTGGGGGGAAATAGTGGAGTACCCATAGGAACATTTGTCTTACTTTCTCATGAAAAGAATTGAAAATGCCTACATTCATAAGGACAACTTATTGCTTCTTATTTAATAGAAGTTAATGTTTTTATTTCACTACTAAATGCATATCATAAATTATGTTCTTTATACATTAATGCAAGTGAAAGAACAAAAATTCATTGAGCAGTGCCTGAACAACACTCATTTTTGACTTAAGCAAATCAGTTATACACTTTTTCTTAATTCAGCATGACATGTACGTATTTATTTAAGAAGCCACACAATCTTGCTATGTTTATTTTAAGTGTTTGATTCAGTAAACAGGAAGTATAGAGCTGTGTTTCTTGAAGTGCATTGCATATTCCCTGTTTGTATTTAGCCTCTATGTTGTATGCATAACCATGAAGGTCACAGATGTAGCCAGTCAGCATTTTCTATGGCCATTGCTGATTCACTTGTTGCAGTCAATCACAAGCAACTTTAGCTTTTCTTCTTCGTTCTTCTTCTTCTTTCAGCTGCTCCCGTTAGGGGTCGCCACAGCGGATCATCTTCGTCCATATCTTTTTGTCCTCTGCATCTTGTTCTGCTACACCCATCACCTGCATGTCCTCTCTCCCCACATCCATAAACCTTTCGCTTAGGCCTTCCTCTTTTCCTCCTCCCTGGCAGCTCTATCCTTAGCATCTTTCTCCCAATATATCCAGCATCTCTCCTCTGCACATGTCCAAACCAACACAATCTCGCCTCTCTGACTTTGTCTCCCAACCGTCCAACTTGAGCTGACCCTCTAATGTACTCATTTCTAATCCTATCCATCCTTGTCACACCCAGTGCAAATCTTAGCATCTTTAACTCTGCTACCTCCAGCTCTGTCTCCTGCTTTCTGGTCAGTGCCACCGTCTCCAACCCATATAACATAGCTGGTTTCACTACCGTCCTGTAGACCTTCCCTTTCACGCTTGCTGATACCCGTCTGTCACAAATTACTCCTGACACTCTTCTCCACCCATTCCACCCTGCCTGCACTCTCTTTTTCACCTCTCTTCCACAATCCCCATTACTCTGTACTGTTGATCCCAAGTATTTAAACTCATCCACCTTCTCCAACTCTACTCCTTGCATCCTCACCATTCCACTGACCTCCCTCTCATTTACACACATGTATTCTGTCTTGTTCTTACTGACCTTCATTCCTCTCCTCTCTAGAGCCTATCTCCACCTCTCTAGGGTCTCCTCAACCTGCTCCCTACTATCGCTACAGATCACAATGTCATCAGCAAACATCATAGTCCATGGGGACTCTTGTCTAATCTCGTCTGTCAACCTGTCCATCACCATTGCAAATAAGAAAGGGCTCAGAGCCGATCCCTGATGTAATCCCACCTCCACGTTGAATGCATCCGTCGCTCCTACCGCAGACCTCACCACTGTCACATGTCCCTTGTACATATACTGTACAACTCTTACGTACTTCTCTGCCACTCCATACTTCCGCATACAATACCACAGTTCCTCTCGAGGCACCCTGTCATATGCTTTCTCCTGGTCCACAAAGACGCAATGCAACTCCTTCTGGCCTTCTCTATACTTCTCCATCAACACCCACAGAGAAAACATTGCATCCGTGGTGCTCCTTCTTGGCATGAAACCATACTGCTGCTCACTAATCTTCAACTCACTTCTTAACCTAGCTTCCACTATTCTTTCCCATAACTTCATGCTGTGGCTCATCAATTTTATCCCCCTGTAGTTACTGCAGTCCTGCACATCCCCCTTATTCTTAAATATTGGCACCAGTACACTTCTTCTCCATTCCTCAGGCATCCTCTCACTTTCCAAGATTCCATTAAACAATCTGGTTAAAAACTCCACTGCCATCTCTCCTAAACACCTCCATGCTTCCACAGGTATGTCATCTGGACCAACGGCTTTTCCATTCTTCATCCTCTTCATAGCTGTCCTCATTTCCTCCTTGCTAATCCGTTGCACTTCCTGATTCACTATCTTCACATCATCCAACCTCTTCTCTCTCTCATTCTCTTCATTCATCAGCCACCCAAAGTACTCTTTCCATCTGCTCAACACACTCTCCTCGCTTTTGAGTACGTTTCCATCTTTATCCTTTATCACCCTAACCTGCTGCACATCTTTCCCAGCTCACTCCCTCTGTTTAGCCAATCGGTACAGGTCCTTTTCTCCCTCCTTAGTGTCCAACCTCTCATACAACTCATCATAGGCCTTTTCTTTAGCCTTCGCCACATCTCTCTTCACCTTGCGCCTTATCTCCTTGTACTCTTGTCTATTTTCTGCATCTCTCTGACTATCCCACTTCTTCTTTGCCATCCTCTTCCTCTGTATGCTCTCCTGTATTTCCTCATTCCACCACCAGGTTTCGTTTTCCTCCTTCCTCTGTCCAGATGTCACTCCAAGCACCCTTCTTGCTGTCACCCTTACTATATCTGCTGTAGTTTCCCAACTGCCAGGTAATTATTCACTACCACCCAGTGCCTGTCTCACCTTCTCCCTAAACTCAACCTTGCAGTCTTCCTTTTTCAACTTCCACCATTTGATCCTTGACTCTGCCTTCACTCTGTTCCTCTTCTTGATCTTCAATGCCATCCTACAGACCATTATCCTATGCTGATTAACTACAGTTTCCCTGCCACCACAGGGCTCGCAAAATCGCTAGCCCGATGTCCCAGGGCTATTGTGTCTTCCAGTCGGGCTACCAAAATCTATCTCAGCCCTGCCCGTTGGGCTATCATAGGAAGGAAAAATATATGTCAATGCTTTTGCATTCTTTCGCAAATGTAGCTGGGTAATTATGTCATTTTCGGGCATCGATGAGCCATTGTCAATATGTGAAATATTGAAATCGCGTTTGAATTCGCGCTTGTTTTTTACTTTCACTTTCACTTTGCGATCGCGCGAACTGTGTATAGAGAGCGGCAGTATTGATTGGTCAGTGACGGATTAATTGCGCACCAATTCCTCTGACATCGTCTTATCACTCATTAGCTTACTATTGAAACGTGACAAGTGAAATCTCCCGCAGCAAGCTTAAACATGTGATAGAGGTTCATTGTGCAGAGAATTTAAAAAATCGCTGACCGTGTAAAAATAGATGGATTTATGCAGGTATTTTAGTTCTGCTGAGCAAAATAAGACAGGTCAGGGTGAGGAAGGGACAGCCAAAGAAAAGCCTACCACAAAGCGGAAAAGTTATGACAAATCAGACTATGAGGCAAAAAGAAAGCGCAGCTTTTTGGTTTCATGGACAAAAGAATTTCTGTGGCTGGAATATGACAAGCTAAATAACAATGTTCTGCCGGGTGTGTCGTGAGTTTCCCTCGATTTCTGACTCGACAGGCGCCTTTGTTACTGGGACCACTAATTTTAGGAAAAACCCCATGAAAATCCATGAGAAATCTCTGCATCACAAGAAATGCATTGGTGCTCAGTCTGCAGCATCTTTCCCAGAACAAACACCAATTGCAAAAAACATACTAAAAATAAACCAAGCACAACAAGAAGTCCTGAAAAAGCTGTTTAGAACAGCGTACTATGTTGCAAAGTGTGAACTACTATTGGCAAAATTTAGCGGTCTTTGCAAACTTCAAAAAGCAAATGGCCTAGATCTTGGTTCCACTTACCTCAATGACCATGCTTGCAGAGAGTTTATTGGAGCAATAGCACAAACTTCAAGAGACCAGATCGAAAAGAAAATTCAAGAAAGCAGGTTCTTATCCATTCTTGCAGATGGCAGTACAGACACTGGTATAATAGAACAGGAGTTGGTTCATGTCAGGTATGTGAGAGATAATGGTGACATATCCACATACATGATCAAATGTCAGCCAGTCAAGAGTGTAAAGGCTGCAGGTATTTTAGAGGCTATTGATGAAGCAGTGAACACCATGGGTATCAGAGAAGACACATGGAAAAAGAAAGTAGTGTGTGCAAATTTTGATGATGTTGCAGTGATGATGGGTGAGAAAACAGGAGTAGCTGGGAGACTGAAACAGAGGATACCCCACATCATAACAATCCACTGTGTGGCACACAAATTAGAGCTAGCCGTGCTGGATAGCGTGAAAGGCTGTGAGTACCTGGTGAAATTTGAAGATACACTGAAAACCATCTTTAAGATGTACTACTATTCCCCAAAGAAGCGAAGAGAACTGACAGAAATAAGTGAACTGCTAAATGAGAAACCGGCACATTTCAGTGGCCTGTAGAGCACACGGTGGCTTCCAAGCTCGCTGAGATGTCTGAAGGCTGTGGAAAAAAATTACACTCCCCCTGTTGTTCATATGGAGAACATGGCAGGAGGAAGTGATGTCAAGTCCGAGGATGCAGCCAAGGCTAAGGGGGTGGTGCAGGAGATGAAGACTGAGAAATTTGTTCGCTTCCTGCATTTCATGTTGGACTACAGTACCATCTTATCCAAGTGCTGTACTGATTTTCAGCATGATAACCTAAACATCACACGAACAAATCAGTTAGTTGAGAGCACCACATCACGCTTACTCAGCCTAAAAATAAAACCAGGAGAATACCATAAAACCTTGGACACAAAGTTCACAGCGAACGAGGATGGTAGCATTTGCTACTGTGGAACTCAGCTCACAAAAAGTCAGCGACCTGCTAGAAGAGGTGAGGGCACAGACAAAGACACCTTTGGTGCAGAGATTCAGAAGATTATTGACAACACAGTCAAGTACATGGACAACAGATTTAAAAATCTGCGTGAAAAGCCTGTCTCTTGTTTCAAGGTTTTTGACCCTTCCACTCTTCCCCAGAGAAGAGCTGGCAAATTATGGGGATGAAGAGGTGTCATACATTTTGCCAGTTTGCTAGATGAGGAAGAGAAAGAGAAAATTCCACAAGAAAGGATGGATCTAAAAATGTGGCTTGCAGAACACCGGGGTAGCAAGGTAGATGATTGCTTGTACAGAGATCTCCTCTCTGAGAATCCAGAACACCTCTCTCATATCTTGTTGCTGGTGAAATTAATGCTGACACTTAGTCCATCAACAGCCATCTGTGAGAGAGGATTTTCTTGCATGAACCGAGTGAAGACAACACATCGTACCTCTCTACACCCTGAAACACTGAATGACTGCATGCAACTCTCCATTAATGGGGAAACAGTTGAATCTTTTTGCCCTGACAAGTCAATTCGTTTCTGGATGTTTTCTGGAAAAGATTCAAGACACCTGGATCATAAAACCCCGACAAGAACAAAGAGCAGTGAAATGGAGGCCGATGCACAGGAAGAGAAAGCTGATGAAGGAGATGCTATGCCCTCAACGTCAAGTGGCATTTTCTCATCCGTGACTTAAGTGGAAATTTCAGATTCAGAATCTGACACAGACTGATTTGTGTTCTACACAGTTCTTACAAGTTCATAGAAATTTCTGTTCAATTAGAACCAAATATTTGAGTTGATGATTGTAATTTTTATACAGTTGTTGTAATTTGTGTTTTAACAATTTTTTGATTGATGTTTTGTTTCCTTTACAATATTATACATTAAAAATAATCTCTTTTTTATTCGGGCTACTTAAATTTATTTTGGGCTACCAAAAACTGAAGAGTGCCTGCCCGAAGGGCTACCAGGGATTTTGAAATTTTGCGAGCCCTGCACCACTTTGCAGTCCTCAATCTCTTTCAGATTGACTCTTCTGCATAAAATGTAATCTACCTGTGCGCATCTTCCTCCACTCTTGTATGTAACCCTATGTTCCTCCCTCTTCTTAAAATATGTATTCATCACAGCCATGTCCATCCTTTTGGCAAAATCCAATATCCTCTGACCTTCTTCATTCCTCTCCTTGACACCATACCTACCCATTACCTCCTCTTCTCCTCTTTTCCCTTCACCAACATGTCCATTGAAATCCGCTCCAATCACCACTTTCTGTCCCTTAGGTACACTGTTCATCACTTCATCCAACTCACTTCAAAAATCTATTGTACACCCAACTTGTAGGGTATATGCACTAATAACATTCATCATCACACCTCCAATTTCCAGCTTCCTAATCATTACTCTTTCTGACACTCTTTTCACCTCCAAAACACTCTTGACATACTGTTCCTTCAGAATAACTCCTACTCCATTTCTCCTCCTATCCACACTGTGATAGAACAATTTGAATCCACCTCAGATCCACCTGGCCTTACTCCCCTTCCATTTAGTCTCTTGCACGCACAATATATCAACCTTCCTTCTCTCCATCATATCTGCTAACTCTCTCCCCTTACCAGTCATACTGCCAGCATTCAAAGTTCCTACCCTCAGTTCCACTCTCTTTACCTTCCTCCTCTCCTCCTGCCTCTAGACACGTCTCCACCCTCTTCTTCTCCTTCTTATTCTTCTTCTTCTGCCAACAGTAGCCCAATTTCCGCCAGCACCCTGTTGGCTAACAGTACTGGTGGTGGTCATTGTTAACCCAGGGCTCGACAGACCTGCTATGGAAATTTGTATTGCAACTTTAGCTTTTAAATAGGTTAATTTATGGGTAGCTGTCTAAAACTATAGGATACCCCTAAGACCTTTGTTAAGCTCTTGACTGTTTGAACAGACAGCATGGCCTTAGTTAACCACACTGGAAGAATCTTGCCACCACCCAGCATTGTGGGAGAGCATTTTTGCCCCTTTTGAAGGTTTTAGTATGACCACCTGTTATATACTGTACTGGTATCTCCTTTGCCTGGCCTGAGTCATACCAGTACACAGTGATTTCCACCCAACCCCACCCCATATATTGCAACACTCAATATACAGACAAGGTATCAAGGATTTTGTATATCAGAATTTCTCTTTCAATCTTTTACACACTTTCAGTGATGGTGCATCCTGCTTCTCAAGGATTGACGGCTACAGTATCTCATGGATTCTGTCCTCAGCAATTGTTTAGTACAGTAAATTATATTGAAACTATGTTCAAAATTATATTTCCTTTTTTAATGATGTTTACAAAATGAGAAAAAAAATAACAGATGGTAAAGTGGGTATCCTGCCTTTCCTTAGAGGCCTTATCAGATTACTATCATAGAGGAGTGTTGAGTTAGTGCAGCCGTAATCATGTTGTCTAGAAAGAGCAAAGTACTGAGATTCTTATTGTGCAGGACTGATTAATGGATCTCATCACAGGCAGACTTTGAAAATTGCAGTGCTGGATTGAAACAAACAAAATAATGTCTTCATTATCAGTGGACTAATTATAAATGGTACAGAAAAAGAGGCAGTTTACCTAAACCAAGAATGGAAAATATGACACATTACATTGTGGTTTCAGTGGTTAAATGTTTTCCTTTCAGTTGTGCTTTTCTGGATTCTTTGTGTTCCTTCTTTTAACAGATTCTGAAATGTAGAGTAAAATGAACAAGGATTTTTATGATCAGCTGGGATGAAGTCAGGACTTTAAAACAGTGTTGCTCCAGATGTGTCCAAGATCACGAGTAGTTAGAAACTGAGAATTTTTAAGTAGCTTGTTGGCTTGGTTAATTTTTAATGGGTTAAAATTAAACAAAATAAGGATGAAGGCATAACTTGACATTTGTTCAGAAAATGATCATCAGTGATGACTTGTTGGAAGCTCCTTTTAATGATTTTTTTTCTGCATGCTTTTTCCTTTATTTGTAAACATTTTACTATATCTGATATCTTGTATATCTTTATTTTTAATTTTCATCTTGTATGTACTGTGTATAATGACACAATGTCTTAGTGGTTAGTACTGCTACCTATTCAGTCTCTGCGTGGAGTTATCGTGTGTCTTTGTGTATGTATGGGTTCTTCTATGGGTGCAGTTTTAAGCTGGCCTGGTTTGAGTATTTTTTTGAATATGACTTGTTATGGACTGTTAGTCCAGCATTGGTTCCCACCTTGTGCCTAATACTGCAGCCCTAAAGCTCAGTTAAGCTAGTTCTGAAAAGAGGTAAATATATGAGATTAGTGTACTTTTAAATTGTCATTGAGGTGAACTAAAGAGTTATTCTTGAAATTTTCTGAATTTTATTTTTCATGTATTGACAAACCTCAAATGTTTTTTTACAACATTATGATTTCATTTTTAGTAAGCGTAGGCTGTTTATTTTTAAAGTATTAAAGATATACAATCCAAATCTAATTTGCTAGTAGACACTTCTATTGAAACCCCTCAAAAATATCAGCATGGAAAACCATTTTGAGCCATGTAGATTGAGCTCACTCTGAATGGCACAGTAAGTGGGTCCCCAGTGAACTCACTCAGCTAAGCCAAAACATTAGTACCTAGGCTAGTGAGATATTAAGGCTTTTTGGCATAGGCTCCATGTTTGAGACATTGGGTTGTACCCACATGTTAAACTCTGTGAATACTGCAGTGTCTTATAGAATATGGTGAAAGTTGACTTTCCTGGATTCAGAATTTATTTACAGTATATCCGCACATACTGTAGACCCCTTTTCTACACTAAAGGTATACACTGTATTTTGGAGGTAATTAATACTTTTTAAAATGCCTGTGAACTATCGCATTGAGTAGCCAAATATACTGTAACTTAGTTCTGCCGTCTGTCTTTTAAATTACCCTTTTTGGCCAGTTTTTCAAAAAGGCCTTTATCAAATTCCTCAGTGGTTAAAGGCATACTGTTTCCAGATGTGGTCTTTTTCCCTGTAAGGGTTAAGTCTGAGAGAAAAAGGAAGAGCAGCCACTTAAGTACTTAAAAGTGTATCTCGTACAAAACAATCAGCACATTCCTGGGAATGAGAGTGAGGTCATTGTTATGTAATGCACAAGGAAAAAAGCTCCTCCAAGATGACCCTAAAGCAAAATTGTAATTGTCTTCCTGGCATCTCCCATAGTTGAACATTGTGACCTTACTGAGTTGGATTGTGCTTGTGAGGTAAGAAAAATATTGACTTTTGGTCAAACTACTTTTATTATATGCCTGACTTTTTTATTTTCTTCAGCACATTTCTAGGCAAGAGCAGCTAGTCTATAAAGCTTAATTCCTCTTGAACTGGTTAGAAAAAAGTGTTCTCATTAATTCTATAAATCTGTTTCTGACTCAGTCACGCAAATCCCCTCATTCATCAGCACTTTATTTGCAAATCATTTGTATCCCTATTCTTTACACTCCTTTCCTTATGATGAATAAGAGGTGATTTATGATATTTGATGTGATTCTAATTGTTGGTGGAGTTATTGCTTTCAGGCAGTATACAACAAAAATATTTCACATGTTAGCGAAGTGAACATTGGCTCCTTTCATTCAACATGTTAAAATCAGCACTAATATGTTGAACATATGTTTATTTGATCTGTTGTGATTTTTAAACTGTCCATTAGAAACTATGGCCAAACGTCTAAGAAGGTAGAACTTAGTTCTTGCAATAACAGGTTCCATTAACATCTGTAGGCAATTATGTGACACTTGGTACATCATTTTCCCAGCATGTCATTCCAATGTAAACAATGTAGAATACTTTGAATTGGCCTTTTTGATGAATGGAGCTATGCAAAACACATTTTCATCACTGATGTTATAAATGGAATGGTGTTCTGTCCAGGGTATTTCTTGATTTGTGCCAGATATTGTCTGGGTAGGCTGTAGCTCTCTTCCGTCCTTCAATTGAATAAGAGGGTACAAAAAATAAATTAACTGGTGCTCTGTCCAGGGTTGTTTGTTACCTTGAGCCTGATGCTGTCAAAAGAGACTCTGACTCCCTGCGACACAATAGTGGAATAAGAAAGTTCGAAAAAGAAATTGCAGGATGAATGATTGAAATCTGATATCATTAATACCACCTTCCTTATTTCCAACCCAATAATTCCAGAGTTTACCTCTGTCCTGCCAATATACTCCATACTGCAACTTAGAAATGGCAATAATGGCTGGTTAGAATAAGGCACACTTGTCTACAATTTATTACTTTTCCTTAAACTGAGATCACCAGAGTTTATAGCAATATTACAAGGAAATCAGGCAGTACATTAAATGATCTTTTTTCTGAATCTGTCCATTACAGGGTTGATATAGCAGTGAGTACACAGAAATAAAATGAAACAGCAGAGGAAATCCTAGGATAGGTGCAGCTAAGTATAAGACAATCTGATTATATTGAAAAGGATACATAAAAACACATTAAGTTTTTACTCTTTGCCTGTCTTGATTGTCAAGACACCCTTCCTGAAAAGAGTTCTTCTAACCATTTTTATTCATTCATTCAGCCTTAATTCACTCCACCCACCATAAATGTATTAAGTTGGTGATAGATTCAACATCAGTTATTTATCATCTGCTACTGATTCTAAAGATCTCAGGGTTCCTTCTTAGGCAGCATGGATCGAAGCCATAGCAAGCTCTGTGAGAACCGCAAGTCAGAAAGGCATCATTCGAAGGGTCTGCTTTTTTTTTTTTTTTTTTTGTACCAGATGCTGTTATAGTTTTCTTCAGTCTTTCTCAGTTGCTAAGCAACATTTACTGCGGTATTGATTATCTGTCTGCCTTTCCAAATTGGGGAACTATTTACGAGAGTGCACAATGACATTACCTTGCTTATTTGCTGACTGCATGGGACAGCAGCAGAATTTAGTTAGAAAAGGAATGTGAAGATGAATTGTAATCAAAGCAACAAGAGGTTTATGTAACTGGGAAGTCAAAAGACAAATAACCAATGCAAGTGACAAAAATCATAGTGAAATAGAAATGGCAGGAGTTCGAAAACCAATAAACAAATGTATCCAGAGCCAAAATGTTAATCTTAAATCATTGTTAATGATTGTTCTTAACCAGAAATATTTCAAACAAAAAAGGAATTCAAGTTTTTAGGTTTTGGTTGAATCCAATCAAGGACAACCAGGAAGTGCACAATGCTGCATTTATACCCTTGACCCAGCTATGTTATGTGCCACACACTTCTGGTATGGCATAGCAACAATCCAAATATACTTCTCAAAATGGTGGCTGCCATAAGAAAAACAACATGGTGTCGTGGAAGAACTCTGCTTATTTTCAACATTATTAACAACATATCAAGCACTAAAACAAATGTGACAATGAGATTCCTTGACCTCTAAAACTGCTAAAAAATATCTAAATAATTCTTAGAGGTCAAGGAGAGTTTATCAGAAATCTGAAACAATAATCTGATCCTGACAGCTTAGACCTGAAGCCTTTTTGGAGAATCAAGTTGTTTGTCTTCTGCCAGTGTATTATTTTTCATGTTGGTGATCACTTGCCTACCCTTTGACTATGTTTTTGTCTTGCCCCTATGACAGAATTCTTGCTTGATGTTTTGGATCAGTCCATCTCTATTCCAGAGCATGCGTTTGCATTTCAGAGTTAAAAAAAATTCTGTTTGGGACCCATATAAACCCATGCTGCAGTTGGTGTTGTGATGTGCCCAAGCACAGGTAGAAACTGAGCCGTGACAAGCGAAGAATAGTTGGGATACCAGCCGGGCCATTCCTTTTAATTTCTTTTCTTCTTTAAACTTAAAGTTAAGTGCATTTTGGCAACAAATGGCAAAGCCCGTAGGGTTAAACACAAAAGAAAGTTAGGGCTCTGGTTAGCTTCTTCAACAAAGAGCAGGTCTCCCTTGAAGCTATGAAGCCATCAGGTATCAATCATGAAAGATTGCTCAGTGGAGGCAGTTGGGCTTCTTATAACGAAAGGACCGGAAGGAGTGGAGCCTATTTTCCTCACTAGGCAGCTTCTCGGAACTGTGGGGAGAAAAGGAGACAGCACAACTAGCAACAACACCCCCTCTCACACCAGCAGGTTACTACCTACCTTGAGTGAGCCAGCAAGGAGATCCTCTGAGATGCTTCCGTGACAGTGTCCATTGTTTATTGTGCATAGAAATCTATGTGGGCACCTTTACCAAAAGCTCATACATGGTACGTACAATATTGAGCTTATACCTCAACTAAGATATGATCAGAGTTTAGTCTTACTGCCGACTTTACAAAATGTATACTAAAAAATTCAGTTAAGAACGTATCTTACTGTAAACAGTATTTGTGAGTAGATCTTCTGTCAGCCTGGTTTTTAATAGCAGTAACAGGATTATGGTTCAGTTATTTTCACTGCTTCTCTTATTAGCAGTAACATTTGGATAGTTTTCTGGACTTGATGCTGAGATTATATAATATCATACTTTACAGTAATATTGTACTATATGATTAAATCTTTAATCCTTAACCAGCCACATACTTGGGGGTTAATACACCCCTGGATGCCAAATACTTTTTTGCTGCACTTTTTAAGTAAACATCACAATTCACAAAGAAAATGTGAAATTTTAATGGAACACATTTTTTTCATGAAAAGAGCATCACAATTACTACAACACTGATCATTTTACACACTGCCAATGAACTGTAAAAACTTAAAAAAAAAAACTATTGCAGCAATCAATTATTATATGTACAAGGTGCAACTGACGCCATTGATGAAATTCAGTAAATCACCAAGCCACCTGCACTTGAACTGGCTGCACGCAAGCACACAGAGGTAAACGCTGATGCTTGCAGGCTAGTCTAGTGCAGCGGCTGAATCCCAGAGACAGTGAGGCTGCAGTGCTGCAGGGGCCGGCAGTGGTCATGAGCTGGCTGCTCAATGAATATATGGCACTGACTGATCAGCTCCGGCGTGCTGGCAAATTACACTGAGACATGACTATAACTGGTTGCGGCATTCAACGAATGTACTTTGCCGAATATACTTGGCTCCGGCATGCTGGCAAATTGCATTGGTAACTGACTGTAGCCGGGTCCGGCGGTTTAAGGGTTAAAAGCAGCCTGTGTTCTGGTTTTG
This sequence comes from Erpetoichthys calabaricus, assembly GCF_900747795.2. Classification (NCBI taxonomy): domain Eukaryota; kingdom Metazoa; phylum Chordata; class Cladistia; order Polypteriformes; family Polypteridae; genus Erpetoichthys; species Erpetoichthys calabaricus. The sequence continues at coordinate 175,605,487 of NC_041396.2, read as the reverse complement.
CCAATAAGTAAAATATAGTTACATTATCATAAACAAATGTAGACCAACAGTAGATCTTAAAAGCCTAGTGAATTCATGTGCTTCACGCCTTTCATGGCTTAAGCTAGAAGCCAACTAAATATTAAGGCACATATGTAGTATATACCCTTTGTGTTTTGTGAAAATAAAGTAATTGACAAAAGTTAGTTGATCACTTTATTCTTGCAGGATTCTTACTGAATTATCTGGACCTCTCGGGTCCCATGTGATTTCTCAGCTGATCAGGTGGATGTTTTGTGATCAAGCAAAGATGTTATACAATTTGGCCAATGCCCCCTGCATCTCCCACCATTGGCCTTTTTTTAACGCTAGAATCCCTGAAGCCTACGAAAAAACTTGTAATCCTGTCCCACCTTAAATTCCTTCACACCTCTCCATTAGCGTCTTTTGTTTTGTAAATGTGTTGATCAACACAAGCAGCAAGCAGCCTGCTGCCCCATCCCACGCCTTGACGGAGCTCAACACAGGGAAAAAATTCTCCCAGCTCAAGCCAAGGCTCCTTATCTGTGTGTGAGGTGCCTGGAGTTATATAGGGTAAATAATATAGTAGATCATTATTTGGAATACATGCATTTCATGTGTGTTCCGTGTCTACAAAGATCTGGGTAAGTGTAGGATGAAAGGAAATGCGGGGCAAGAAATGCTGAACACATACCTAAAGGAGAAACTTTTTCCATGTTATACTAATAATGACGTGAAGTTTATAATGTGTGAAGACTTTAGTCCAAATATCAAATAAACACGTGCACTTTTATTCAAGAATATAGCCAAAGAAAAAAAAAAGCATTTGATTTATATGTTGCTGTCAATGACTTACAAACTGGGCAATGCTACCAGTGTAGACACTGGCAAGAGTTCAATAGAGCAGACTTGTGTTCTGTGGGTGCTACCAGAGGATTCTGCAGGGATACGTGATCACTGTTTTCTGGTACTTTCGATTGACCTGGAAGTACTTTCATTGGGATATGCCTTGGCACTGGATGTACTCCCGTGTCTGAGAAAAAAAGGAACCGCCTTGCCACGTCCGGACTAGTTGGAGTCGGGAGGAAGGAAGACAAACCTTGCTTGGAGGTGTGGAGAAGAGGAAGGAAAAGAAAGAAGAGGTATTGTGCATATTGGAAACCAAATTGTGAGGAATTTATTATTAATAAATCATTTATTTGAACCTTGGGCATGTGTCTTTGTGGTGGTGGTGTCTGAGGTTTGTGAGGCTGCAGTGCCCCCAACTGGTCACATTATCTATTATATTATTTGTATATCTAGCATAGCAGAGGTCTTAGACTTTCATTGCAGTCATTCTGATAAAACATTTCAGAGTTGGTGATGTCTAATTCTACTCTCAATATATCTTCATATAAAAGAAACGTTGCAGGGGGGGACTTGCGATCTCTGATTTGTGTCATTTTTAAACTAGCAGGACTGTATTTGTTTTACTCAGTTTCAGCCACAACACTTAATTGCGGTTACCAGGTACTAATTAATACTCTATCTTTCACACTGGTGTCTGCTTGTCAGAAGTTTTCTGCTGTATCAGAACCTTTTACAAAGAAGCAGTCTGACTCAGGCTGCAGAGACTAAAAACAGAGCAGTGATCTCAACTAAAACAAAAATCTGTGTGAGTATGTATTCCGAGAGATGGCATAAATCAGAACAAAAAATGTCAAACATGGCAAGCAGCTTAGATGACTAGATTGAGAACATTAGCCTTTGCTGCTGTCTGGAAAGGAGTTATCAACTCCTGTAAAACTGTGGATCAAAATATTTGTTTAGTTTACTGTTGTTTAAACATGTGATATGCAACATAATATGGAATGTATTAAGTATTAATAAAAATCCTAATTTTCATCTAAATGACATTATTATTAATGTTAAGGCAGCATGGTGGCACAGTGGATAGTACTGTGTAGTACTGTTGTATTTTTGTTTTAATGAGCAGATTTTGATTGACAGATAAACTAATAGTTTCTCCATGTCTGTATGGGTATTCTTATGGGACTCTGGGTTTCCTCCTACACTGTGTGCCCTCCATTAGCCTCGTGCCCTGTCCAGGTTTGATTTCTGCCATGCATCTGGTGCTGCTGGAATATGCTCTAGCTTTTAGCAGCCCTTGAATTACAACATTTTCGAAAGGCAATGTTGATGCTAAAAACTATATTTATATGTTTTTCTTGTTCAATTTATTTTAATAAGCTTAAGCTCAATCTCATACTCTGCTCACTATAACAGAACAGAAGTAAGCAGATATTAATGTGTAACTTCCAAATTAATTATGTAGGTGATTTGATGTTGATAAACCTTTTGAGTTGTATAGCCATATGCTTTTTTCCTTTCTCAATTAACATCACTTTTTATTTCATGCTGCCTCCAACAGTTATGAAAGAAAACAATAAAAAGATGTAAAAGTGGGTATTATCCAGCTACTCTAGTTTTCTTACTATATTTTGTTCACTCCATTGCACTGTGCCCTGTCCAGTGTTAGTTCATATCATGTGTCTGAAACTGCTGGAATAGGCTGCAGCTCCAATCCTATATTGGAGAAAGCAAGTTTGGAAATTGAAGGATGAACATATTTTCATTTGCTTTGGTTACACCTTTAAGCTAAAGGGTTAGGGAAATCCTGTCCCAGGAGCACTGGACACAAGGCAGGAAAGAGAACTGGACAAGGTGCCAGTCCATTGCAGGGCATATTCATATATACACCCCCATGGATAATTTAGAATTTCCTCTTAACCTAACAAGCACATCTTTCAGATTTTGGGGCAAAATCAGACAACCCAGTGGAAAACTCAGACATATCCAGAGAGATTGTGTAAATTCCACATAGACAACAACCAGGTGTTAAAATTGAACCAGGAGGTTGGATATGTGATGCCCATAGTTCTACCCTCCTTTTTATATATCTACATATTTTTTTCTATAATCTTTGTATTTTTTTTTCTTTCTGTGTGAAATTAATTGGTAGATCTTCATGTACTGTATAACTCTGACTTGAAGCTGAAGCAAGTTTGATAATATTTCACTAAATTACTTGCTGTTGAATTAAAACCCACAGTCTTGTACAATAGTTTAAAGCAGGATGCACATTTTTATTTAATACTGTACTGCAAAAAAAAAAAAGATAAAGCTATTCTATTTGTTTCCTCTTTTTGTTTATTTTTTTCACTTAAGGTACATGATCCATTTCCTGATGTATTTTTCTAGTAGGTTTTAAAAAATATTTTAATTTTGAAATAAATTTAAGTTAAAAACAATGCAAGTGTAAATCTGCAAAAAAGGCTGACTTTGGAGAAATATGAGATGTTGCATTAAAGTGTATGATTGTGGCCTCCTCTCATAGGCTACAACCTTTTTATTCTGGCATTGACAAAAGTTGATTTGTTGGCCCCCTTGAGTTAGTAAAGGGTTATTTCAATATACACATTTTTTTTTGAACTGCATCTGGAAATTGCGTGTGTGCCTCAATGTTTATGTATGCCTGAGTGTGTATCTGTATTTTGGGTGGGGAAGAGAGGGCGGGTTCAGGGGGTGTCTGCATCCTGTGAGAATTGCACAGGTGGTTGGGAGGGGCGCTCAGGGGAGGTTGGGAGGAGCTGCACCCATTTCCTGTGTCATGCGTTGTGATCTACTGTATTGCAGTAGCCCGTTACCAGATATAAACATCAACAGGATTTGGCTGTGGTATCTTTTCACTGCTAGCGAGTTGACTGTCACATGAGTGACTAAACTTGTGGTTATAAATGCCTTGCTTTTTCATATTTTCTTTTTTTATGTCTCAGATAGCATTTTTTTTATTTGTCACTCCTGGGTTGTTGAGCCTTCTGTAGTTTCCATGAACTTGTTCCAACCCCAAACCACCCCAACTTTTTTGCAGGTTTAAACGTCAGCTCCTCACATTTTTATATGCTCTCGGTCATAAATCACTTAAGCAGCCTTCACAAATGACACAACAAACCAAACATTTTGAATGGAAAAATAAAATGGTAAAACTAAGTTGTCTACCTTTGTTGAATGGAAAATATATGAAATAAGATAAAACTGACAAAAATACAATTATAATAAGCCAATGTACAGGTTATACTGTATTTTTCAAAATACTGCAGATTTAACTGTTTCATTTAAAATATTGCTGTATTATGTAGTGCAGTATTCTTTTATGCCAGGATGTGTATTTTAAACTTGTGATAAAATAAAGTGCAAATTAAAATAATGAAGAAAGTATAGTATTTAAGTAATACGTGTATTTCTCAGGACATAGGGCAATTTGTGTCAGAGTATTGTCTTACATTGAGTAAAAGCATGCATGTCAGTATTGTTTTTCTCTTTGGAGACAAATGATAAGTTAAAAGAGTTGGCTTGGAAACCACAGAAAAATAGACTTCTCACCTTTGTCACATGTTGTGGCCCAAGCAAATCATTAAATTCTCTTGGGACTGTGTGCAAGTATGTATCACTGTAAAAATACTGTACATGCAGATTATTGCAGAATATTGTGCATTATACCAGATATTGAACAACCTGTGTACAATAACATCATATAAGCTATTTTTAAAACCATATTGCCATTTGGCTTGTAAACATAATAAAAGAGTGTATTAATTCATTTGTTTAAATGTATATGGTTGATTCAAGAATTGTGATTGTAACAGTTCTCTGTTGGTGACCTTGCAGGTCTTTTCTTGCTGCTGACGCAATACAGATGAGATGTGTTACCACTATTGACTCTACTTGTGAGCGCAGGTCAGTCATCATGATCTTGATCGCACTACCTGCCCAGGCCAGACGCATCTAGTCAACATTCCTGCCAGCTTTGCAAAACTGGAAATGCTGATTGCAGAGTAATTCTTGGAGCCTTCACAGCAGAGCTGAACGTGAGTGCTTATTGTGTGCATATGCTTGTTTATGACAAAAGTGTTGGAAAAAGGTCTGAATTTATCCAAAGACAATCTTAAGACTTGCTGTGGTTGCTTGGGAAAAAGCTGTTGAGATAGGAATTAGTTCTTTAGAAAACAGGGTTGCTGAATTCAAAGCCTATCCCCTTGTGTAGAGCACATTCACATATTCAGCCATAGTAACTCTTACTGGGCCAATTTAAAGTTGCTAGTTAACCTACCTTACACATCTTTTAAGAGTTGAAGTAGATGGAAAGTATCCACAGAAAAAAAAGAACATTTATTGAGAGAACATGCAAATTTACCACAAGCAGTGAACAGCCTGAGAATGAAACCTAGGACTCTAGAATTGTGAGGCAGCATTGCTGTTCATCATTGTGCTGCCCCAAGCACATACAGTATATGTGTGATATCCATCCAACCATCCATTTTCCAACCCGCTGAATCCAAACAGGGTCACGGGGGTCTGCTGGAGCCAATCCCAGCCAACACAGGTCACAAGGCAGGGAACCAATCCCGGGCAGGGTGCCAACCCACCGCAAGACACACACAAACACACCCACACACCAAGCACACACTAGGGCCAATTTAGAATCGCCAATCCACCTAACCTGCATGTCTTTGGATTGTGGGAGGAAACCGGAGCGCCCGGAGGAAACCCACGCAGACACGGGGAGAACATGCAAACTCCACGCAGGGAGGACCCGGGAATCGAACCCAGGTCCCCAGGTCTCCCAACTGCGAGGCAGCAGCGTTACCCACTGCGCCACCGTGCTGCTATATGTGTGATATTAATAATTTTAATGATAATGCAAAAGCTAGATCCTTTTATATCCATACTTTTTCTGGATCATCTTCTTTATCATTACCATACTGTTGTATGTTGTAACCTATCTTGGCTGAAATGGGCATGACACATTCATGCACACAGGCACAGTCATCTACCCAATGCCAAAAATATGGGCACTAATTCACTTACTTCCATGTGTTCGGAATGTGGTAGGAAACTTAAGGATCCAAAGAGAGAACTCACATACTCCACAAAGACAGTAACTAGGCTAGGATTTTTAGGTAGCAGTTGTGCCACCATGACACTCTCTTTTTATACCTGGAAATGTTTTACTTTTAATGAGTGTTAAGTTAGCATTTGACAAAGGCAGCAGAACCACATGCTATGTACTACAGCTGCAAATTAAGACAGAACATCATACCTTTCAATTTACTTAGTCAGAAGTACTGATTTCATTCCTATAACCTATCAGGTACTTGCTCTCAGAAACCAAAGGAAGAAGAATGTTTACCTCCTATAAACCAATGTGTTTATTTTTTAACTTTTCTCAACATTTTTGACATTTGCATTAAAATTTCGTCTAAAAATGAGGTATAAGCTGTTTCCTTGCAGTACCCAAATATCACAGTACCTAAGCTTGTCATAAGTTGCTATGATATATAACCGTTCAAACAACTTATATGAAAGCAACTGAAAGTTCCTCATTATATGAAGTCAGCTCATCTCTGAATCCTTTCCACCTCACTTTAGTCCTCACTCTGGATCCCCAGACAAGCTTGTCACTTTTATCCTTGCCACGGATATTCACCCTTTTTATTTTCGGACAAGCAGCTCTTCCAACAGGGTGTAATTGCACAATTTAGGCAGCGTTGATGGCAGTGCTACCAATTAAATATGGGAATATATTCTGCTTAACATTTTTTTTAGAGTCTTTTATGTTCTGTGATGTTATAGACATAGGCAGCCATCAGATCGTTTATGCATTTCTTATGTTCACAGCTTGTCTGAGAGGCAGTTAGGCAGGCCAGTGCACGGGTCTGTGTTGATAGCAGCATCTCTTCAGTTTAGTCTAAAAATTCATTAAAAAATATATGCTGCCAAGCAAGAGCCCAAAAATAACATTAATTAATTACCTTACAGCCATTAATAATTCTAAATAAATTTTTAAAAGAGAAAGAGAGCCTCTATAAAGACTGCAACATGGCATGGCGACAGAAGTGGAATCTGGATTTGTAGTTAGAGGTAAAGAAAGTAAAGCTCTTAGTCTTTATTAAAATGACTAGGAAGATAAAAAATAAGATTCTTTTTTAAAGTGTATTTTTACATAAACTGTATTATATGTAATAAACAGGTAGGTACATCAGTAGCCAGCCATTGATTAGTGTCAAGGAGTAGCTTCAAATAGTAGATTAAAGTTCTACAAACTTTTTAAAAGCCAAGTCAGCATTAAAACAGGAGAGTTGTCTGCTGCCAGCAAGAAAACAGCTCAAAGATCAAACAGAACCAGCAAGCTAAAAAAAGACCTAGAATACATTACTGACAACGATAGATTCATCACAAAGGAAATATCATAATGTTCGCCTCAGAGGGTAAAACCAATAGAACCAGAATCTTTATTTTAATTTTGGAGATAGAGTGCATAGGTCACCAAGCTTGCAAGTGGTAACAGAATGCCCATTGCTTAATAGGGGATGGAACAGATAAAAGTATCCAAGAATTTGAAAAGCATTTGGTTTGTACTTATTGTCATTTTACTGTTTTAGCACTAACACTTCAGTTTGTACAGTATTACCATTTTTGTTCATGGAAGCTTGTTGTCAGAAAAATGTAACAACTGAATACAGAAGCTATAGCTAGATCACCAGTCACAGGATTGCTGCCCTCCACTAAGTGATGCACTGGCAAAAGCTAATTGTACACCCCATAAATACTACTTTGACTGCAATATCCTGATCCTTCAGCCCATGGGTGGGCAACTATTTTTTAATGGGGGAGCCACCTGAGTAAACCAGCTTATTGAGGAGGGCAAAACACATTCTGTTAATTGTTACATTACGGTAAACATGTTATATTTATTTTTTTCACCATAATAAAATTAATTAAGACCACATATTCACAGATTTTATATGCACACTGGAGCATGTTTTCTAACACATTTACAATTCCTGATTATGTAAAAAAAAAAAGAATACTTATTACTGCATTAATCACTGATAAAGTATTTTATTGTCTCTGTACCTTTGACAGCTTAATGGGAAAAATTAAGCCTTAGATGAGCTTCAACTAGTGCGAAGAAGTCAGGTATAAATCCTGATGTTGCTGTTCCCAGTACAGCAGACAGATGGTCATTACTATAACTAGATTTGTTGAATTTCATTACTGAGAATGTCTTTTTACATATATATGTTGATCCAAAGAGGACAAGCATGTTCTGAGATTAGGGAAATTTGCTTTTTTGAGAGAATTGCAGAATAGCAGTAATGGCACTGACTTGAACTGTTCTGCCAGCAATGCATTAGACTGCAAGTCTGTAAGTTCAAGTGATACCTCACTGTGGGCACTGTCCACATCACATGTTAAAGGAGATAGTGAACATTTCAGTTTCCACTGCTCTGAAGTCTTCACATCACCTGGAAAACTCACCATGCAGTGCCCAGAACATGGCTGCATATCTGTTAAGCTGATCAGCAGATAGATTCCACTCTTTCAGTGTGGAAAGGTTTGTCAGTGTGTTCCTCCTTACTTCTTGAGAGAGAAGCAGCTGCTTCCTCATGAAGGCCTTGACTAGACTGTGCATATCATGTGCAAAAAGCTCTTTGCCTTGCAATTTTGTATTCATTCATAAGTGCATTCACATCAACAGCAAATGCTAAATCTGAAAGCCACTCGGTGCTGCTTAGTTCAGGGATGGGTTTTCATTTCATTTAACAAAACTCCTGCATCTCTGATTTCAGATCCCTGTTTGAGCTCTTTGCCCAAGCTTAGCTACCTGTGTCATAGCCCAGATCAGTGTGATCAGTTTCGTGCTAATCCAGTAATATAACAAACTGTCTGTGATTTAATGCCCTAGCCTTGATGAAGTTTACAGTATTAATTACAATACCAACCACATGATTAATTTTTAGCACTGATTTACATAGCACTTCTTGGTGAATAATACAGTGTAAAAATATGAGTTTTTGGGTTGGGTTAATCACAGCCACTTTTTCCTGCATCCTCTTTCAAAGTTCAACATTTTTACCTGTCATATTAGGAAAATCATCAGTTCTCACACAAACAAACTTTTCCTACTCCAGACCTAACTTTTGTATGCATGTACTGACATAAATCCTTACCAGTTGTTGTCCCTTTCACTGATTGCACAGAAGCCAGTTCCTCTGTCATTTCAAAGTCTTTCGTTATTCCTTTCACAAAAATCAGCAGATTCGCTGTGTTATGAACATCACAGCTCTCATTCAAAGCCAAGGAGAAGACGAAGACATATTCCAGCATGTGTTTCAGCTGTAGTACCAGATTCTCTGCAATTTCCTCAATCTGTCTTGTAACTGTTCGCTGTGAGAGAGACAGAAGTTCAAACGCATCCTCTTTCTTTGGGCAGAGGATTGCCGCTGACTCCAATATACACTCTTTAACAAATTCTCCTTCAGAAAATGGTTTGCTTCTTTTGGCAATTTTGTGAGCTAATATATAGCTGGTTTAATGTTTCTTCCTTACCTGTATGAAGCTTTGTAAAAAGACTTTGCTGTTTTTGCAGTTTAGCTAACAATTCCACTGCAGTCCTCACCTTCGGCTTCAGATAAATTTCTACATTTGTAGTCTTTAAATGCAGCAATGTGCTCTTTGCGTACCAAACAGATTGTATTATTGCTAACGTCTGTAAACAAATACTTAGGAGTCGAGGATTTGTTGAATCATCTGTTTTCCGCATCAACTTTTCATTTTTTACCACTCATTTTTGTTGTGTCTTTGAACAAAATGCAGATGGGATGCAGATTAACAACAGGTGTCATCTTTCTTTATTCAGTATAACACAAACAATCTCTGTATCACCCCTTTCTCTGTAATAATCTCCCGCAATTTCCCATGCATATCAATTTTGATCTGCGTCTGCACAATCACATCTCACTGTGATGCAGACTGACACGTCCAGGCAAATACTTGCTGTCTGCACCTTTTACGGGCCAAACAGAACTGGACCATGGGCTGCATTGGGCCCGTAGACCTTACAATGCCCAGATCTTCCTTAGCCCTACATTGAGTAATATTGCTTCAGTTTTCCCACTTTGAATGAGGCCCACAATGTAAACTGCATAGAAGAGTCCTGGACAGGACACAAACTAAACAGAGTTTGTCTTAGATCTGCAGGCATGTTGTGCGCATGGCTGAAATTAGACATGTTACCTGCATTCAAATGCTCATTGATGGCATTCAGGATGAGTCTGTTATCACACTGTGCTTGGCTTGGAAATTTTGTCTGGGAGCTGTATTTGTTCTGTTAAATGGTAAAATTCCTGTATTTGGCACTCGTTTAGATCCTTTAGAAGTAAAGGCATAGCTGAGACCATAGTAGTGAGACGTTCATATCAGGTACTTTGCACAAAAACAGAAATGTTTAAGCAAGTTTGTACATACAATTTAAAACCACTATGCAACGGACTGTAACATCATTTGAGGCATGTTGCTGGCAGCTTCGCCAGAATTGGTTAGATGGGTCAGATTAGAAGTCAGTCCTTCTCATTGGAAATGCACTATACTAATTCACAAGCATTTGTTTGAAGCTTGAAGGTTTGCTGCCTTCCTTAGCCTACACATGAGTCTTTTTCTCATTCTTTGCCAGAAAATCAGACACAGAGAAAAATAACATATAAGATATAAAAAAGTTATAGCAGTATTTTGTTTATTATAAGATTATTAGTGATATGCTTTTTTACACTATAGTTGAGGCCACATATGTACATTAGAATTAGACTGTGATTGACATTTCCCCATTCTGGATTTGTGTATTTACGTGTTTGAATTCCTGGGTGTCTGAGAAAGCTTTTACACGTATACCTGAAGGTGTTTAAATAGTCTGCTGGTGACAAAATTGAACCCACTGTGACCAGCAACTTATTTACACTGCAAGTGTTCAAATCTTCATTCGCATGCATTGTATCAGACTTTCTCTTTTTCTACTCAGCTAAGTGGCAGACTAAATTAAAACTCTGCATTTTTTCCATTTGATGCTGTTTCAAAAGCTGCTGAAGTACTATTAGCTATATTTCTCCAGGCACAGAAAATACCTTTAGACTTAATCAGTAGAGTTTGCATCACATTTGTACAGCTGCCAGAGTTTTTTTTTTCCATCACTTCCAAATGGAAAATTTGCTTTTCTTTTTCTGAAAGAAGTTGCTTTTTTAAAAAATATTAAAGTAATGTTTACAAAGTGTATTTTTCCTCACCTTCCTTTGTAAATGTTAATTCACAAAATCTGTCAGTGTATACTCATTTGTTATTCAATTATGCTAATATAGCTTTTATATTATATTTGCTCCAAAAAAATACACTTGTGTCACTTTCCCCAAAATGTCGTATTAAAACTCTTTAGTGTTTTATGAATATCTCAAGAGTACAGGAAATGAAATGAACCAATTCTGATGTCATATTGCATGTATTAAACAGATTTTCCAAGGGGAAAAAGTAAGTAGGGGTTTTTCATCGCCTACAGTATTCTGATACTGCATCGCAGTGAATCAAGTGCCCTTTCCTCACAGTGCTGTTTTAAGTTGAAAGTTGCTTTAATTACATTGGTAATCATATTTTATCTAGACCGTATCTTTTTTGAGACAACAATTGCACATTCACTGGCTATTTTATTAGGTACACCTTGCTATTACTGGATTGGACCCAATTTTGCATTCAGAATTGCCGCAAATACTGCAAGTAGAAATCAGAAGATGGCTGTGGCATAAAAGTGATGCTCAATTGGTACTAAGTGGCACAGAAAATATGCAAAGAAAATATACCCCACACCATTACACTGCCACCACCAGCTTGAAACGTTGATACAAGGCAAGATGAATCCATGCTTTCATGCTGTTGACGCCAAATTCTGACCCTACCATCGGAATGTCGCAGCAGAAATCGAGACTCATCAGACCAGGCAGTTTTTCCAATCTTCTTTTGTCCAATTTTGGTGAGCCCGTGCGAATTGTAGCCTCAGTTATCTGTTCTTAGCTGACAGGAGTGCCACCCAGTGTGGTCTCCTGCTGGTGTAGCCCATCTGCTTTAAGGTTTGATGTGTTGTTTGTTCAGAGATGCTCTTCTGCATACTTCGTTTGTAATGAGTAGTTATTTGATTAATGCTGTCTTTCTATCAGCTTGAACCAGTCTGGCCATTCTCTTCTGACCTCTGGCATCAACAAGGTATTTTCACCCAGAGAACGGCTGCTCACTGGAAATTTTCCCTTTTTCGGACCATTCATTTTAAACCCTACAGAAGGTTGTGCATGAAAGTCCTAGTAGATCAGCAGTTTCTGAAATACTCAGACCAGCCCGTCTGGCACCAACAACCATGCCACATTCAAAATCACTTAAATCACTTTTCTTCCCCATTCTGATGCTTGGTTTGAACTTCAGCAGGTCGTGTTGATAATGTCTACTTGCCTAAATGCATTGAGTTGTTGTCATGTGATTGGCTGATTAGATATTTTTTATTAACAAGCAGTTAACAGGTTCACCTAATAAAGTAGCCAGTGAGTGTATGTTAAGTATCTATCCATTTATGAACCTGCTTTTTCCACTACAATGAAGCAGGGAACTAGAACCTGCTCCAACAGCGTAACTTGAGCCAACTCTACACTGAATGGCAATGTATTGCAGGCTAGGTCACGCTAATTTGCAGTAAATAATTCTCATTAACATTGAGGCTATGTGGCAGCAGTGCGACTTGTTTTAAATATGCTATCGATGTATTTGTAAAGTGCTATGGGATAGTTGCTTGATAAAGTAAAATAGATTCATGTGTGAGTACCAAATGAACATTAGGAGTGAAATTATGTCTTTAGTTTTGCATGGAATTTATTTTTCTGTTGGCTTTGGTAAAAATAAAAACAAACAAAAAGATTATACTAGGAGAAGGTAGACAATTTAGCAATAAAAGACAAATGGATATAACATCAGTAAAGATTCAAATAAGAATGTTATACGCAAAATGCTAAAGTTATGAGGAAGGATTGGTTTTTGCCTTTTTAAGCTAATTTTACAATCAATGCAATTTGCACTATCCCTTAAAGTGAGCTAAACCTTATGAAGATTGACATCTCACCTTTTGCTTCTGGTAGAGTTGTTGGTTACAAGCAATTGTACTTTGGATTTAGAGAAAATTAAATATGATTATTTCTGTGTGGATGGATGAGTGTATTTGAAGTTCAGTCTTAAATGTAAAAAATATTCCTAGATTTCTTAATATTTTTCCTTATTTACTTTTAACCAAGATGTACAAGTATGTCTGTACAGTGATGCAGCAGGTAATTGTGCTGCTATAGAGTGTATGGACTACGAATCCATTACTTGCTGAAATTACTTTCTCCTGGAGTTTACCTCATCTTTTTGTGAGCAACAGGATGACTTTTTCAACATTTTTTGTATTGTCTGTAATTTAAACTTATCATTTTGTATTCACCCTTAGTACCCAATGTAACTTGTCCTCCATCTGAAAAAGATCCCTAACATTTGTGTCCTCAGCCACTTCTACATGGAAAGTCAAGTAACGTAGCCATCAGAGCTAAATTTGAACTTCTGTAGTTTAGGGGGGTAGTATGAAAGGTCATTGCACCATAACACCTAACTGAATGTTGTTGCAAATAATATACAGAATGTTTATTATGACGGTAGCAAATGCTACAAGTGCTGCTACCTTAAAAGACCAGAGACCTACAGTTTATTTCAGTTCCTAGCCCTCTATTTCACTGTCTCTGTCACTGCCTATGTTTTCACAGCCTCTTCATGCTTGTTTTGCTTTTCTAATCCTAACTCATTTGGTTAATTGGTAACTAAATGTGCTGCTTTGTGTGTCTGCATGAATGAACTTTGAAGTGGATTGATTTATCATTCTTAGATTGTGCCAGTTGTTAAATTATTGATGCTGAGATAGACTGTAGCTCCTCAGGACCCATCATATAAAAATAAAGTAAAAAATGAATGAATGATTTTAAAAAGTGTTTTAAGTAATACAGACAAACATAGTACTTAAGCTGCAGATAAATTGAAACATGTCACTGTGTCTAAAAGCAGTGGTTCATGATTTTGTGAGACAATGATCATGGGGTTATGGGGGTCAGAGACTATCCTGACAGCATTAGACACAAGCCACGAACCAGCTTTAGACAGGGTATTAGCCTATTACAATAAATCTACTGTGTATTGATGTCACTATTAGAATATTGCAAGTGGTTTGTTTACAGTTTGACTGTCTTTATAGACATTTGAGTCTTGCTATCTCAGAAAACACTAGTGTCAACTTCAAATCTTGATGGGGCACCATCAATATACCTTAACTAGCTTGATTAATTAAATTTTCCAGGGGTTTGTGTGTGGCCTATTCCCATTATTCAAACATAGACTTTCTTTGAGGAGTCTGCTGATGCTAAATTTCCTCAGTCTGGTTTTACATTGTTTAAATCCAGATTAAAGCTGCCATTCTTTGATTTGTTTTCTGTATAACTTTTCATGCAGAGCTACAGTGTGTCAGAAGTCACTCTTACAAAGCAAGCAGTATTATACAGTGTGGATAAATACACATAATAAGAGAATCTATTGGATATTAGATGACATGTTAAGAACAAGATAAAAATGTAAAAAGATGATCAAAATTTTAACAAATATATAAAAGAAGGATTAGCTTCAAGGTTGTGAAAAATGTTAGTACCTTATTGCCTTAGTCACATTGATGCTGAGGTGTAACTGCAAGTGCTGAAAAACCATGATATTGACAGTGTTCGTGTTGTGGGAAAATGCTGTTTTGTCCTCAAGATTTTGTGCTCTAAACTAACTAGAGTTCAGTGATGGTGTGTGGTATGATGGTGAAAATTAAATTACAGCAAATAATTACCTTAATGTAATAATGAAATAGCCATTTTACTATCTCATACACACAAGGTGCATGTGTCTAGACATAAGCATAAGGTAAAGTATCTTTTCTTTCCAGGTTGTATATCAGTTTATGATATGATTTTTATATGCATATCCTAACTGGAAGCATTTTCCATAGCTACTTTATTTTAAATGCCATATTACGAAGGTAGGATTTCCATCTTCAGCCAATACTGCAGCACTAATTTAACCCCCCATTACTGTGGGGTATTTTGCACATTGTTTACCACTTTACTCAGTGGGTTTTAATAGGTTATGACAGAAGGAGTTTCATAGACATATTGAGAGAGTTGCAGGGTATGCCCAGTATTCAGATAATGAATAAATAAAATTTTAACCTTGATAGTTTTTCCCAAAAGTGAACTTTTATTTTTCAAGTTTGAGAGTATTAAATATATTGGCTTATCATGGCCTAATTAATCTTGATTGTTGTTACCTAGTTAGAAACACTCATATATTTAGTATTAAAAGAAAAATAAGTCATATATAAACCCTTGCATCTGTTGACAGTGCACATCAAACCAACCACAGGATATTCAGTAGTTATGCAAGTGTGATGAATTTAAAATATAGTGCCTGCAAATACTTCAGATACATGTATGAGTGCACGCATATGTGTGTGTTTGCCATATGCAATTTGTTAAATTTCAAATAAAAAACTAAATAGTACATCTGAAAATGTCTGTGTAGTGAAAAAGTATAAAATAGCTAGTACCAAGGATTCAGTATGATGATATTCATTGTCTTTCACAGTCTGATTCTGACATTCAGCAAAAAATGTTCCTTATTTTATTTTCAGACAGCATTTTCTTTAAAAACGTAAGATTTTCATGTGTGTGTACTACAAAAATTAAATTCAATATGATGGCCGTCTTAAGATGTGCTAGTATAAGTCATTTTACCTAAACACTTCACTTTTGATCCAGATTATCATGGCAATTAAAGTTTAGATTTTTTTGTAAGGTGTGTATCTTTAGAAATAAATGAATTAGCAATTCTTGTTTTATGCATTGTCTTATATATTTATCACAGTCCTAAACTTTTAAAAAGTAATAAATAATAATTAAAAAATAATTAATTAAAAAATAATTAATCCCCGTCTTTCCTAAACAAAATAAGGACTTGTTACAATGTGCATCATACAGACCAATTTCACTCCTGAATAATGATGTTAAGATACTCTCAAAAATCCTAGCTAGAAGGATGGAGAAAGTGCTGCCCTCGGTAATATCACAAGATCAAACTGGATTTATTAAAGGCCGACACCTATCTTCAAATCTCCGACGCTTATTTAATGTTATATATTCACCAGCAAAATCAAACACCCCAGAGATATTACTATCATTAGATGCAGAAAAAGCATTTGATATGATTGAATGGAATTACCTTTTCACTGCATTGGAGAAATTTGGGTTTGGCCCGAATATTTGTGCATGGATCAAACTACTGTATACCAATCCAGAAGCTTCAGTTTGTATTAATAACATTTGCTCAGACTACTTTAAACTAGAACGTGGTACCAGACAAGGATGTCCCTTGTCGCCACTGTTGTTTGCAATCGCTATTGAACCACTGGCGGTTCACTGCCGAAATTCTTATCAGATAAAGGGGATTGTCAGAGAAGGACTGGAACAGAAAATTTCTCTATATGCAGATGATATGGTCTTATATATATCAGACCCAGAAAACACTGTCCCTGCTGTTTTAACAGCACTAACAGAATTTCAAAAGATATCTGGTCTTAGAATTAATCTGAATAAAAGTATACTCTTTCCAGTGAATTCACAAGCATATAATATTAGATTAGACACCCTACCTTTTACCATAGCAGATCAGTTTAAATACCTAGGGGTAAATATCACAAGTAAACATAAAGCTCTTTATCAACAAAATTTTGGCGTCTGTATGGAAACAATTAAGCAAGACTTGCATAGATGGTCAACCCTTCATCTCACTCTAGCCGGAAGAATTAACATTGTTAAGATGAATATCCTTCCTAAACTTCTCTTTTTATTTCAAAACATTCCAATATATATCAATAAATCGTTTTTTAAACAGTGAGATTCAACAATAACCTCATTCATTTGGAACTCAAAACACCCACGTATCCGAAGAGCGACCCTACAAAGACCTCAGGCAGAAGGTGGCATGGCTTTACCTAATTTTCAGTTTTATTACTGGGCAGCAAACATACAAGCCATAAAAACCTGGACACAAAAAAATGAACATACACAAGCTTGGTCCTCAATAGAAGTAAAATCCTGTAGTACTTCTTTATATTCCCTGCTCTGCTCTCCAATAAATGAAAGTTATCGCAAATATACTAATAACCCAATTGTGCTTTACTCACTCAGAATATGGAACCAAATTAGAAAGCATTTTAAGATGGAAAATCTTTTATCAGTGGCACCTCTGTAAGAGAACCACCTCTTTCAACCTTCGCAAGTATATCCAGTTTTTAATACCTGGAAAAGTTTTGGGATTAAAATGCTCAGAGATCTTTATATAGACAACATATTTACATCTTTTGAACAATTACGTTCAAAATTCAACCTCCCAGCTACACATTTCTTTTACTATCTTCAAATTAGAAATTTTGTTAAACAGAAATTGCCCGATTTCCCCCACCTTGCACCCTCCACAATGCTGGAAAAAATACTGCTCAATTTCGAGGAAATAAACACTATTTCCGCAATAAATAAAATCTTATTAGAGTCCCTACCTTTCAAAGATCCAAGAGGACATTGGGAAGAAGATCTCTTAATCAATATATCAGAAAAGAAGTGGAAGGTAGCAAAGCAGAGAATTCACTCGAGTTCTATATGCGCAAAGCATAGAATTATTCAACTAAAAATTATATATCGAGCCCATCTGTCTCGCTTAAAACTGTCCAAAATGTTTCCAGGGCAGGATCCAACCTGCGAACGTTGCAACCAAGCTCCTGCCTCACTGGGTCACATGTTCTGGGCCTGCACCAAACTAACATCATTTTGGACAAAAATTTTTAAGTGCCTCTCAGACAGCCTTGGTATCACAATCCCTCCTAACCCATTAACAACTGTGTTCGGTGTTCTTCCAGATGGACTTGAATTGGAGAAGGACAAGCAAACGGTGATTGCATTCACTACACTTTTGGCACGCAGACTTATTTTGTTAAATTGGAAGAATCCTAATTCTCCTCTTATAAGTCAGTGGGAAACTGATGTTTTATATTATTTGAAATTGGAAAAAATCAAATTCTCAGTTAGAGGATCTGTACAAAATTTTTTCAAAACCTGGCAGGATTTAATGAATATTATTTTAGAATAAGAGAAATAACTATTACCGCATTTAACTCCCTTCTCCATCTCTTATTTACATATATTTTTACTTCTCCCTTTCTTTTGTTTAATGTTGCCTTATTAAAAAGCCTTAAGCAATTTTCCTTTAGCTAAGCTCTCCTTCTCAGGGGTGGGGTTTGATTTGTCTTCAAATTTGTTGGGTTATAAATTGATCTGTTTGTATGGAATGATTACAATGAAAATTAATAAAATAAAAATATAAATAAAAAGTAATAAATATATTGTTAGACAAAACAAAAACAATTATCATTTCACATTGTTAATTTTTTGGGTACTTCTGAAGTCCTTTGAACTTGGTAAAGACACTTTAAAAATAAAATGTATTATTGTGTTAAACTGCATAATTGTGTTAAATCATGAGATTTGGTCAACACCATAAAGCCATGGATGACTGTTGATTAGGAAATGGTAACAGTAGATCTAAGCAAAAGCTGCCAGAATACCAGTTCACAAGGATTAATACTGTCCCGCACAATATTTTTCATTTTGATCTTTTGATTTTTATGCATTGCAGTTTAGCTTTTTCTAAGTGCTTTTAGTTCTTATCTTCAAGAAATGGGAATTTCAATTCCATCATTGCATACTTTCTGTGATGACAAGTAACCCAATCCTTTTAGGTAAGTTATATCCATATATTCTGATTCTATCACCAATGTGTTATACCTTGCACTGGACTATACCTCTAGTTTGATGTTGTTTACATGTGCCCCAGTCTGGCTTAAATAGTTGAGTGATGTTTTTCTGTTGAGTTACACTTCGGTTGCCTACTAAGCACAGATTAAAGACAGAAATACTTGTAAATAATAATAATAATTACAATGTAACATCCTTAGCAGTGGAAATGCAAGCTACTTCTTTTGTGTGTGCTGTAACAGGTACTCTGAATAAGTATTAATCAGTTATATTGACAGATATAGTGTAGTGTCATTAGCATTTGAATTAAACTTAATACAGTATGTCTCCTAATGGTAACAGTGAGGTCAACTGCTTTCTAAGATTTGTAAAGTAAGGATGATGGAAGTTTTCGAGGTATGGTTGCAGGTGTTTTATCTAGGCTGTGCCATTGTGCTATTGAACCCTTTAAACTCCAAAATTCCTATAAGAAATTAATGTGCACATTCAATTAGCCACTTGAAATTTTAAAGTAACAATACTCCACCACAGCATATTCAGTTCAAAATCTACCCTGCACATGTAAGTGGCATGACAACATGCTATCTGTAAGTATACAGTTTAGTGAGTAAACATGAAAAATGTGCATAAAGAGTGTGAAATGTCACAAAAAATGGATAATAGAAATAACAGACAACAAACAATTAGGGATTTCTTACAAAAATCTAGCAAAACCATAAATTGCATCCATCGCTGAAGCCAAACGTGCTGCAAGTTATGGAACAATGGAGGGGTTTAAAATAGCTGCAGCTTTCAGTATGAATGACTTAAAAGAACAATTGGGACACTTTTGACAACACTAATGATAAGATGTTCTGCAAAATCTTTAAATTTAATTATAACATAAAATAAGAGCAACCTATTTACTGAGGGTGGTAGTAACTTTAGAACAAATACACTCGACCTGAAATTCAAAGATCACCAAAAATCCCCAATAGAGAAAAACGTTGAGCTAGACTATGCAGCAGTTCCCTCTAAGGGCAATAATTAAGAGCAAAGAAATTATTGAACTGGACAAACTGTGTATTTTATTTTCAAAAAGGTTTTTTTTGTAATGTAAAATACAAATGAGAGTACCTGATTTGTAGAGTGCCTCAACACTCTTACTACTGGAGGTATTACCAACTACATCACATGTAATTTTCCACAAATATTCGAGATGTACTTACCAAAGTCGCGAATAGCACAATTCAGTCTAAATTGCAGAACTCTGTTTCTAAACCCGTGCTTGCTGATAAGAGCATAGACATCTGCCAATAGAATGTTGTGTCTCTACATTTATCCTGTATCAAGAATAATGACAGAAGCCTAGTGTGAATTATGGAACTAATATTTGGGAATTCAACAATCATATATAATTATTTTGCATACAGAGGTCAAACATTAACATATGATTAACATATGAATTTCAAACACAGTGATGCAGTCCTACATTTGTTTTTATCGAATCCTTTTAAAAGTTTCTTATTCTTAAAACTGACTGAATTACAAATATTACTGCTCACTGGTAGTGACAGGCTGCAAGACTACTAAGCTGGAAAAGGAGTTGCCATTAACTGAAAACAAAACACTACATTATCCTTTCCATGTCCATCATTTCAAGTCAGGTGGCAGATAGAGTACCTCACATCTGTTTAGATATACTTTATAACTAATGGCTAAGGCAGTTTAATTTACACCATTAAGCAGCCTCTGCAATCCTATATACATCCGCCAATCTAAGAACACATTTTAAATCTTACAATTTTCTTAATCTCAGGTCTTTAATATTGTCAAGACAATATAATTTTGTGTGATTGTGTGAATATGAGGTATCTACACTTGCTCTCCAAATGCCTTTCCTAAATGTCTTTAAGTTCCAATGAATGACATGTGAAAGGAGGAACAAGATTAGCATTTCTAAATGTAGAAGTCATGGGTATCATACATTGTAACCTCATTACTTTGTTGTTTGTGCCGATAATTGATAATTCAAAATATATGATCAAAATATTTCAAAATGTCCTGTAAAAATGTACACTGTAAAAAGAGATTTATGAAAAAAGATCAGACTCTAAGCAGACCAGCTATTAGTAAATGGGGGCAGGGGGTGAGTGTGTGGGAGTGCTGCAGTAAACTGATGTCCACCCCAGGGTTATTTTGGAAAAGACTTAGTTCCAGAAAGATTGATAAATGGTGTGCAGAGATAACATTAATTTACAACATGCTGCAACTGTTTTCCAAAAAACACTCCTTTTTTTAAGTTGTGCCTTTATACCACTTTATGAAAGCAATATGTTGTGCTTATAGTCAGGTATCATCTAAACAGAGAAATGAAGAATTACAGAAGAAAACCTGGTCAGTACCATCCTCTTGGCTATTTGGACTCACTCATCCTCCATTCATTGTTTGAGTATTAATTAAACATTCTTCAATTAATAATAAACACTTTTATTCAAGACATTTTATGTATTTTTTTTATTTAGTAATTGGTGAGTATAAATAAGTTGATTGGGCATAACAGTGTGATGGTGTGTTCTCTCTGATGAACTGATGCCTGTTTTTTCAGTGTTGGCTCCTGCTGGATGTTTCTTTATGCAGATTTCTTAATGATCCTGACTTTTTATTAAGTGGGTTAGAAAATACTATAGATGGATGATTTAGTTAGGCAGTACTGAATAAGGAACCTTACAAAGGCCATCATTTGTTGTTTTAGTGCCATTTTATGCTTAAGTAATTCAAATAAATGCAGGGTTACAATATGCATTCAATATTCCAGCAGTTATTTAAAAATAATAGAAACGGTGCTTTAAATTAATACTTTATTATTGATAATTTCCATTTCAAAAGTTAACTCTTTTTTTTCTCTCAAAAGTACAGTTAATATGTGCTTTGTGGCTTCCAGTATGTTCTTCACCCCCTCTACTTCAGAAAAGGCTAATAGACCACAGCTATCACATACTTCCTCCAAAGGTGGGAAGTTATATGTCGAAATTTCTGACTTATCCTTTGACAGTTTTTGACGTATGTAGCCTCCCACTTGCTAGTTTGTTGCTTTAGAGCATGACGTGCATTAGTTCAAAGCCACCTACTTGAAATTTTACGCTATTCAGACTGTAATTGATCACATTGTTTCTCTTTCACGTGAATTAGTGTTTGAAATATTTTTTCAAACTTTATTGGCAGTCAGAGGGAAGTTCCCCTTTGATTTTTCTGATATGTACTTTAATTTCTATAAGAATATTTGTGTCAGTTTGGATAAATGATAAGAATATTTGTATCATTTTTGTCAATTGCTTGCTAAGCTATCAGTAAGCATGTTTAAAGTGCAGTTAGATATTAAAGTGTATATGGTTATGCATCAGTCAGTAAAGTTTAGATCATCAGTCCACAACAACAAACTCATATGCAACTATAGAAAAGGTGAATAGCTCCTAAGATAATATTTGTCTTGTATAATATGTGTTTTTGTAGCAAATCAAGATCAGAACCGGGAAAAGTATGAACAGAATTAAAAATAGCAGCACCTAGTGTAAGAGATGCATTTATGTAAGGCTTCTTGTGATGTTTTATTCTGTGTGTACAACTGTAAAGTAAAGATGGGTTAATTTCTCTGGGGTGGCACGGTGGCGCACTGGGTAGCGCTGCTGCCTCGCAGTTAGGAGACCCATGTTCGCTTCCCGGGTCATCCGTGCATGGAGTTTGCATGTTCTCCCTGTGTCTGTTTGGGTTTCCTCCAGGTACTCCGGATTCCTCCCACAGTCCAAGGACATGCAGGTTAGGTGCATTGGTGATTCTAAATTGTCCCTAGTGCGTGCTTGGTGTGTGTGTCTGCCCTGCGGTGGGCTGGCGCCCTGCCCGGGGTTTGTTTCCTGCCTTGCGCCCTGTGTTGGCTGGGATTGGCTCCAGCAGACCCCCGTGACCCTGTAGTTAGGATATAGCGGGTTGGATAATGGATGGATGGATGGATTTCTCTAAGATCAATGAATAGATCTTTTTAAAATAAACTGAACCTCAAATAAACAACTACAATATCAGAGGAAATATACACATCATAACAGATGAGTAAACTATGGTCGATGTAGGTTGTGAAGTTGCAGAAGATTATTAAAATGGAATACCTTGCCATTTTTAACATATTTGATAGTCCTGCATCATGTGCATCAAAATACTGTATGTTTAGACAAAAATACTGATAAAAATGGAAAACTGAGTCTTGGCTTTGAAATTGTTACCAAATGCTAGCCAGTGTCAAAAGATATGGAAAAAAAGATTAATATTCAGAAGAAGGTGAATAGACAGTGTCTTTACAAAGGTATTATAATAGGTTTAAGCAGGTTTGAGAAAGTTAAGTTTTTCAATAATAGTGTTAAGTGTTCTTTACAATATACTTTATTTACATTTCTTAATTTAAGCTGCTTGTAAAGAATTTTCTTATGCTTCGTTTATTACTAGAGTGTTATGATTAACTTACTTTGTTTCTTGTTCACTTGTTCCTGTTTCCTGCTTTGTGTTAAGCTCTCATCCTAGGTTTGTCTGTAAGGTTGCATTAGTCATAATATTAAAATCATACAAAAAGCTACTAATAGACAAAGTTTGCATTGTGTGACCATTTGGCCTCAAAGGTCCAATATCCTGGGTTCAAATCCAGTGCCTCCCGGTTGTCTGTGTAGAGTCTACACTTTTAGAACTGTGTCTGCAATGATTTTCCTCCCATATCACCACAGATGTGCTGGTTAGGTTAATTGCTGATTTCTGTTTGACCCTTTGTGCATCTCTGAGTTGATGTTCTGAATGAGTGGTGATTGTGATGGACTGGTGAATGGCCCAGAGCTGTCTCCTTCCTTATGCCCATTGTTGTTGAAACAGGCTCTGAGCCCTACAACCCTAAATTGGAATTAGCAGGTCTGTGAATGTTATGGTGTGTTGTAATGTTCTTCTGTGGTCATCATCCAAAGGTGCTTTACAAGAGTACTTTTTTTGCTTTATTTTTTTCTTTACTCAATTTGTTATTGCTCTGATGGCAAAAATATGTCATTTGTTTAGACCACTTGGTATTCATACCAAAGCTTTAGCTCCTGAGCCAATTTTATTGCTGTTTCCTTGCCTTTTGTATCATGTTATAATCCATGTTTCTTCTCTGTTTGTGATAAACTTCATTCATTCAGTACCCACACTAACTCTGATGAGTTGTTCATCAATTTGTTCTGCCTGTCATCTTTTCCATGTATATTTGGGTTACTGTTTTGTATTCTAATTTAATGTTAGGACATATGAAGGTTCTATCCAGAGGTTTAATATTTAATATTTGCCTGTGCTATGTCATGTAATTGAGTGATACTGACTCCTTTTCTTGTATTTTTTCCTTGTTTGGTTTGCATTGTGCCTTATTATGAGATCACAGTGAAAGGTGCCATGTAAAGTGAAGATGAGGATTACACTTTTGGTCGAGCATTTTCCAGATATGAAGGTGTAATACAGAAATGTTCTATGTCCTTTATTTGAACGTCTAGTAATGCTGACTTTATCTTGGGAATGAAAGCAATGTTAGTGAACACAGATTTTTTAACCAAAGTGAACAATGTAAGCATTGCGCAGCTAATTATCCGTACTCTGACTGAGGTTAATGTGCACTTCAATGACGTTGTAGGGTTTGTTACAGATAATGCAGCTTATATGATAAAATGTTTTCATGATAGTTTGTGAGGAATATAGCCAAATTCCGTTCATGTCACATGTTGGGCCCACATCCTGTCATTAGTTGGAGAAGAGTTTCGTGAAGCACTACAACTTTGTGATATGTTGGCTGCTTCTGTCAAGGCCATATTCTCCAAAGCTTCAGGACGTCGTGCTAGATATCTTCATCATCTGCGACAAATGAAAGTTGAAAAGGCAGTCATGCCGCCAACTCCAGTCATCACAAGATGGAATTCTTGGTTCGAGGCTGTGCTGTATCATGCTGAGTATCTAGACTATTATATCTCGTTCGTTGCTACTGAAATCGAACACAGTGGAGCTACAGTCCAGTTAAAGAAGCTGTCAGCGTTACTACAAAGTACTGATTAAACTTAACGAGCTGAGAGCTGAACTTGAATTTGTATCTGCCAGCCAATTATGAACACTCTGACTTCTTTTGAGGCACAGTCATTCATGGCTGTCGATGTCTACAACAAAGTGTCTGACTTACTGTCTTGCCTGAAATCGTCCGGATTTCCAATTGCAACCAGCAGCTGTGAAGATGGAAAGCACAAAGCTGCTGCTAAACTTAAAGAATATTTTGTGGGAACCAAACAGCCGGCAATAGACCTATTCAGATCTGTGAGAATATTTGATCCACGACAGCTACCACTCTTATTGAAGAATTTTGCTGATCATGCACAATCAGTGCCAACAATGATAGTTGCAGCAGATGAATGGCAAGCTTATCTGGACATAGCATCTCGTGAAGTAATTCCAGCTGATATCACTGCTTTTTGGTGTGCCTTAGAGGACAGACTGCCTCGCTTAGCAGCTCTTGCTAAAGTTTACATTGCGTTGCCGATCTCTTTTGTTGATGTGGAACGTTCGTTCTCAAAATATGGATCGGTGTTGTCACCACTGCGATATTCTCTGTCACAAGAAAACCTACAAGCTTACAGTGCCGTTTTCTTCAACAATAAATAAACAATAACGTTAGAAACATTATTCGATAGTTTGTTGAGAATAATATTATGCCTACATATGTTTCAGCATCGTTTGCCTAAAGCAAATCTGTGGATTAAAATGTGCGGATGTGAATGCATTGATATACCTATTTGATTAGTATTACGAATTATGATTGATTATTATTAAGGATTAAGAATAGGAAAAATTGCATTTGTTTTGGTTGGGTTACGAATTAGTCTTACGGTGTTCTGGTACTGCATTTGCCGCGCCGCGGAATTTAAAAAAAATATGCCACGGAATTTACGATTTCTTGCCGCGGTAAATCGTGGGCCCTAAATATTATATTTAAATATTATTTATTTTTTCTGTTTTGGTCTGTATGCTTTAAAAATAACGTTAATTCATATTTTACCTCCAGGCAGATGTGTTCTGCTTCAGTTCTATTTGGCATGGTGGTAAAGAGGGGTGAGGAGAAGGAGTGTCATTTTATATTGAATACACATAAAATTTGTGGTGAGAGCATGCTGATAAAGATAAAATGAAAATATAATTAGAAATTAAACTCTGGATCTTCTTCAGTATAGAGTATTATTGAGAAGTGGGCTGACTCTTTTCAGATAAAAGTTTGATTTTTAAATCAGTCCAAACCTAAAATTAAAATCAATGATCAGATGAAAATTACATTGAAACTTATGTGTGATTATTAACTTCTATCCACCAAACAATCCATTTTCCAGATACAGTTTTTTTCATTACAGGCTGTCAGAGCCTATCCAGGGTTAAATGTGCAATCCACTTTTGGACCAGATGTTAGTCCATGTGTGGCAAGACACACTGAAGTAAACATACATTGTTAGTCACGAGGGGCAAGACTAAGTCATCAGCTAGCCTGTACAGTATATGACGGGGATTTGGGAAGAAGCTAGGGTACTTGAAGAAAGCACAGATGAACAATGCTGGTAACCTCCACATGGAAACTTCCAAGAATCAAATTGAACATCAATGCTAATTACTATGCCAATGTGTTGTTTAACACTAACTTCCATTATACATATACTGTATTGATGCTTGTTATACACAGTTAATTCCACATTTGAACGACTTATACAGTTAATATTCTTGCATTAGCTTTCTTATGTGTAATATTAATAGAAAAAAAAATTCCTGTACAGTATAAAGGAATGTGTTATTGAATGAAAGACCGGCTCAATTTTAGAATGTTTCTACCCCGCTGTGTAGTAGCTACATTAATTAGTGAATTGCCTTATAGTAAGTAGGCAAAGATTAATTTCCTTCCCTCATTGTAGGACCCTCTCTATCCAAGCAGTGTATGTCATGAGCACTGCAGCATTTCCATAGCTCTCTACTGATATTTGTCTCAACTATCTTGAGTACTGTTATTGGCAGGCAATGTGAATGAGAAACTTGTTAACTCTTATCACAACTGTCGCAGTGAACAGTAATTACCTTGTCTACTCATTTACTGTATAGGTGTTTTGTATGGTAGTACATATTTTAACATTTTAATGATTTTAATAATAAATGGATTTTATGTTTCTATATTGTGACTGTCCTATGTGAGTCTTAAAATTTAACAATGGAAATTGTACATATAAATATAATTTCAAGCAGCTGTGAAAATAGTTTTGTAATTGTAGGATATTTTGATTATGACAAGAAAGAGAACTACTTCAGGTTTAGATTTTAATATGTTGTTTAATGCATTGTTGTTGCCACATGTGTCTAAATGGTCACATGTGGCAGCAGCTTTCTGATAAAGAGAGCTATTCCTATAGATGTTATCGTTAAGGAATTCCTATAGAAAATAACAACACAAATTCAGTATGTTGGGATGCATTGGCCTTGTACAGTTCATTAAGAATACTGATCAGGAAATACCATGCCAAAGAATTACACATTAAGATAATCAAGGATCCTCTTGATTATAAAGAATGTCTTTGATTAGCAAACTTTACTTAACATGCATTACGGAGGAATTATTAAGGAGAAGACTGAGAAGCACAAATGGCAGAAACAGTATAGGTTTAGACGGGGGAGGTTGATATACAGTTAGGTCCATAAATATTTGGACAGAGACAAAGTTTTTCTAATTTTGGTTCTGTACATTACCACAATGAATTTTAAATGAAACAACTCAGATGCAGTTGAAGTGCAGACTTTCAGCTTTAATTCAGTGGGGTGAACAAAACGATTGCATAAAAATGTGAGGCAACTAAAGCATTTTTTTAGCACAATCCCTTCATTTCAGGGGCTCAAAAGTAATTGGACAAATTAAATAACTGGAAATAAAATGTTCATTTCTAATACTTGGTTGAAACCCCTTTGCTGGCAATGACAGCCTGAAGTCGTGAATTCATGGACATCACCAGATGCTGGGTTTCCTCCTTTTTAATGCTCTGCCAGGCCTTTACTGCAGCGGCTTTCAGTTGCTGTTTGTTTGTGGGCCTTTCTGTCTGAAGTTTAGTCTTCAACAAGTGAAATGCATGCTCATTTGGGTTAAGATCAGATGACTGACTTGGCCATTCAAGAATTTTCCACTTCTTTGCTTTAAAAAACTCCTGGGTTGCTTTGGCTGTATGTTTTGGGTCATTGTCCATCTGTATCATGAAACGCCGCCCAATCAATTTGACTGCATTTAGCTGGATTTGAGCAGACAGTATGTCTCTGAATACCTCAGAATTTATTCGGCTGCTTCTGTCCTGTGTCACATCATCAATAAACACTAGTGTCCCAGTGCCACTGGCAGCCATGCACGCCCAAGCCATCACACTACCTCCACAGTGTTTTACAGATGATGTGGTATGCTTTGGATAATGAGCTGTTCCACGCCCTCTCCATACTTTTTTCTTGCCATCATTCTGGTAGAGGTTGATCTTGGTTTCATCTGTCCAAAGAATGTTTTTCCAGAACTGTGCTGGCTTTTTTAGATGTTCTTTAGCAAAGTCCAATCTAGCCTTTCTATTCCTGAGGCTTATGAGTGGCTTGCACCTTGCAGTGCACCCTCTGTATTTACTTTCTCTTTATGGTAGACTTGGATATCGATATGTCTACCCCTGGAGAGTGTTGTTCACTTGGTTGGCTGTTGTGAAGGGGTTTCTCTTCACCATGGAAATGATTCTGCGATCATCCACCACTGTTGTCTTCCGTGGACGTCCAGGTCTTTTTGCATTGCTTAGTTCACCAGTGCTTGCTTTCTTTCTCAGGATGTACAAAACTGTAGATTTTGCCACTCGTAATATTGTAGCAATTTCTCAGATGTGTTTTTTCTGTTTTCGCAGCTTAAGGATGACTCCTTTGACCGCATGTTGTCTGTTCACAGCAAAATCTTCCACATGCAAGCACCACACCTCAAATCAACTCCAGGCCTTTTATCTGCTTAATTAATAATGACATAACGACGGACTTGCCCACACCTGCCCATGAAATAGCCTTTGAGTCAATTGTCCAATTACTTTTGAGCCCCTGAAATGAAGGGATTGTGTAAAAAAAATGCTCACATTTTTATGCAATCGTTTTGTTCACCCCACTGAATTAAAGCTGAAAGTCTGCACTTCAACTGCATCTGAGTTGTTTCATTTAAAATTCATTGTGGTAATGTACAGAACCAAAATTAGAAAAAAGTTGTCTCTGTCCAAATATTTATGGACCTAACTGTATATTAATATGCTGGAATTCTATGAGGAAGCAACAAAAAGATACAAGCCTTTTTAAATCCTGGTCCCTGAGTGGTGCATATGATACATTTTATATTGACTTTCTGGGAGTATTATACAGTTAGGTCCATAAATATTTGCTGGGTTTCCTCCTTTTTAATGCTCTGCCAGGCCTTTCATAGAGTTGAAAATTTCTATACAAAGTTATTTTCAACTAAACTCGTGCAAAAATGCATGTGTATAAATAGCTATATCTATTAAGATGAGTTCAACACTCTTACTAGGAACTAACTCAGTCAGCTCTAGGACAATGGTTAATAGACCTAGAATATCATTATCAAGATTAAGATTCACAGACCATATACCAGTGAATATTATGGAAAGTTTGAGAAGTTTCTTATGGCATCATTAAGCTCTCGACAGGAATCCTGAAAGCAAACAGTATGCATTACATATTTTTTCCATTGCTTTCACTGTAAATAACAAGTGTTGTCCTCTACTACAACTAGTGTCACTACATCCATCCATCCTTTACTGAACTTAATCTGCTATATAATAAAAGGTCTGTGTGTGTGTGTGCGCGTGTGTGTGTGTGCGCGCCGCATCCCTAAAAATGATATGATTGGGTATTATGGATTTGGTGTGGTTGGTCTGTTTGGCTTTAGTGATGGGATTGAGAGACAAATTGCGAGTGTAACACAAAAGAAGGAGAAATGACACAAGAGGTACACTGAGAAAGTTACCTTCAAAGATAGAATCTATAAAAGCAGACAGGAGGCAAGAACGGTGTCTCGAAAATAGTGACAGTTTGAGAAGCAGGCTTTATGGGAACATGCTCGAGTGAGGGAGCAATGGGGAAAACATATTTCATATACTGTACATCCGAATACAGAGGAAAGACGCTGAGAGTACATACAAAGCAAGAGATATATTTTAAAATTTAAAATTATTCTATTACCAGTCATCAACAGGTAACATGACTTGCATAGTTACAAATATTACAACGTTGTCTATGTGGTACTGTATGTAATTTACCTTTATGGTAAATGCAGAGAATTCCAGCTCAAAAGTGAAGCTCCACTTTCAGCATCTACAAACTACTTTATACCATCAGTGTGTATTAATACTAGGTAATGAAATAATAATACATTTTATTTATTTGTAGGCGCCTTTCTAAATATTCAAGGACACCGAACAATAGATAAAACACAGATTATAAACAAAACTAAAATACAAAAATTAAAATCGGACAGAGCAATTGTAATCAAAGAGAAAAAGCAGTCTTAAACAAATGAGTTTTAAGTTTAGATTTGAAAAGTGAAAATGATTCAGTATTTCTAAGCTCAGATGGTAAATGTGCCACTGTTGGTTTTGTGACTGGGATACCAGAAAAATTTCTCTCTTCCGAAGGATTAAATGGAATTCAGGTTTAATACTGTGTATATACAGTTTGAGTATAGATTTGCATACATAATGGATAATTTGTATTTTTTATGTTTATTATAAAATCTTCTTAAACTAACACCGCAAAGTAGTTTTAGAGGCCAAATTTCATTTTATTTGTGAATGCCATATAGTGTATTTTGTTTTAGAAGTATTTACTAAAGGAAATTATGCTTCCACAGTTACTTCCTTTGCAGGTGTCAAAATAAATAACTGTACCAGTGGTTAATGATTTGATGAATGTATTTACCATAATTCACAACATTATATTTCAGTTATTACTGTTTGAAGAAGAAAAGGAGTGGAAAGTTATTTTACATACAGTATCTTATACTGTATTTTGGTTTTTGATGGTAACTTTTTACTGCAGGCTCTAATTATAAATATTTCAAAGATTCTTTAGCTTGTGATTCTTTAGCACTGAAACACTCTTCTGTTTTGTGTTTGCAACTATAGTTTTTGGTCCAGACAAAAAAAAATTATTTAAACATATACAATACTTCATGGTTCATATGCAGTCAAAAGTTAGTTTTAAAACAGTTTGTTTTGTTGATGCATCTTTAGTGTAAATTGTATATTTCACTATTTATAGATGCATTATGTATTTATGAACCTTTTGTTATTAGATTGGGGAATTTTGGATTTGTCCTCTGTGGTTGTGCTGATTTGCTCAAGTACTGTATTGTTGGGTGCGAAGCATTGGTGAAATACAATCTTCTAGATTTTACACTGATTTTTGATTTTTGCTGTGGCTATATTAATTAGATTTTTGTCCTGTTGGAACTTGAATTTTTTAATTACGTAGTTTAACGTCTTTTTCAGTGTTAAATCTAGATCTTAATGGAACGGCTTACATTTGTCTAATTTGTTTTGATCCATCATTCTCCATATATGAATATGCACCAGAGTGCATGACACTGAAAAGAATTACACTAACCTGATAATACCTCAAAATATTTTCATAATCTACAAACTGTTAAGTAGATGGTGAGCTGTGTTTTGCTTTGTGCCATGCCTGGCATCGTGGTTTGTATATAGACAAAAGAGATCTGTTTTTGATTCTTTATACTTTCACGTCATGGGCCTCCGTTAAAGACCACAGGTTGGTGTCCTCACCTCATTCAAAGCACTACAGTTTATTTCATATCCCTTGTTCATATTCATTGGCATTGTTCTTCATTAAATTTATATTTTTGATATTGAAGATGTGAAATTAATGTCGTTTAATGAGACATTTATTTGAGGTTAGGTGTCTGTTGTTGATATGTTGACAGCAAAAGTGGCATATTTTCATACAGATCACAAATTATGGTGCTAATTAGATTTTTGGCCACTGTGCTGGCATGGCCTCTTCTGGTTGTCCATTCTTGGGGTAGCCTGCTATAACAAAAATCTTAAGTTATTCAATATTCTTTCCATTTATCAATGATAGACCTAGCAGCTTTTAACAATTTTTATTTCTTTCTATTTCCCAAGTCTGTGCCTCTTTAAAAATCTATCATGACGTTGTTGGCCTTCTTGGTATAATTACTGCCCTAATATTTATTAAACTTTCATGTCTGTCAACTTGAACATTTATACAGAGTATACATGTGTGGAAATTCGATGCACCAAAACTTAGTTTGTAATATTATGGCTAATCTGGTAAAAAAAAATACCTTAAAATATGACATTTTAGTTTTTTCTTTTAAACTGGCATTTAATAAAAGCCTTTCATTGGTAAAAAATACAAACCGTATTTTGGTGGATTGGTGACACAATGATCAGCACTAATATCTCACAGTTCTAGGTTAAAAATACCATGCATCAAAGGGTGCTTATAATAAGGAAGTTGGAAACTGTTGAGATCGTAGGAACCTAATAAATCTAAAATTGGACCATAAATGAATAATGCATAATAAGATACTCCAGATTTTAAATATAGTATTTAATTATTTTGTACAGTAACTTGTGCTGTTGCTCATTGCATTTAATATAGTACTAATCCTTTCTTCTCTTGCATACTTGGAGCCTAAAAAATTTTATGCCACTTGAGTTTAAAAGCTCTAATTAAGAATGTGTAATAAATCCTAATACTATGTTCAGTATGTTCATATTATAAAAATGTTGAGTTGAGGAATAATTAGTATTTGCTGCGTCTGTTGCACTCTTGCTATACTAAATGATTTAACCAAACGGGGCATTTTTATAACTGGAAATTACATTGAAATTATGTTATACAGATCATGATACTCTTTAAATACAAAACTGCATGCTGCCTTTGCACTCTTTGGTGTTTCCAACTCCACATTGCTTAAATACTGCACATTCTCTTAGTTTGATATTAAGTAATAATCAAGACAAAGTTCACCCTGCAAACATTTTTAAAGTTGTAGAATTCATTTTAATATGAGTTTTACTGATTCATGTCACATAGAAAAGATGTAGCCAGGATTCCAGGATGAGGAAGGGCACTCTGATACTCACAGATGGGTTGGAGAAAATTGGAGTATCTTTAGAAACAGAAAGAGAAAAAATGTCCAATCTTCACAAAGCAGGGAACTCTGCTAGAAACCAGTGATTTATTATATACAGCATTCAATTTAAATTCCTGCCAATCCAAATCAGTGAAAGTATAAAATATATATTTTAGAAAATAAACTCGGATTCCAAATCTGATATTTTTAAGTACTCAGCCTTTTAATTATCAACAGAAAGCATGTAAGAGTTCCTATTTTTTAAGTTCTTTCCCCATGCTTCAATATGTAACAAGGAGGGGTTAATCCAAAAGTTCTATAAAAATATACAGCTTGTAAACCATCTTTACAAAGTGAGGAAATCAAACCCACTAATGGCTTACGTTTTATTATTTTAGTTTTACCTGTTAAAGAATGTTTTGCAGACAAACAGAAAAAATTTTCACTGCTGTTTCACTAATGAATTAGCAAGGTTTTCCAGTTTCCATGAAGGCTTCATGAAAGTTTGTGTAACTTAACCCAAGCTGTTTAATGTATTCAGCATAGGTATTTTGCCACTTATTTTCTCATCTCAACATGTTTACCTGATTTCCATTCAATTTATTAGTATGCATTTTTTCTCAGTACGTGAGATACATTATAAAGCATTTTAGATTATTTGGAGAAAAAAAAATGTTGGTAAGGATCCTGTATATATTTATGTATGCTGTGTTGCTTGTCATTGACCTGGTACTTGACTTGAGT
Source organism: Erpetoichthys calabaricus (assembly GCF_900747795.2). NCBI lineage: Eukaryota > Metazoa > Chordata > Cladistia > Polypteriformes > Polypteridae > Erpetoichthys > Erpetoichthys calabaricus. The sequence continues at coordinate 175,571,683 of NC_041396.2, read as the reverse complement.
CTTATTTTGGGACTACAGTTCCTGTAACAGAGAATTGGTCATTAAGCTACTTCCTTTTTATTTACATTATTCTAAGAGAAGCTGCACTTTTTAAAATTTAGTTAGTCATTAGGCAAAACATATCTTGTAAACTTATTTATACAACACACTTATGTGGTAACTATAATTACATTTACATGCCCTTACCAGGTCATAACTGAAGCTATCAAAGAAATGTCTGTATTTAATTTCATCTACCATATATTTTAAAAGTTATAAACATAAGACTTTATTTAGCCTGGTTTATTTTGTTCAGAGGACTAGTCTTCACTTTGTAACCCTGATTTCTGATTTAAATTTACAGTAATTTAAATAGATCAGATTGGTACTAGGTTACATGTGCAGCGCAAAATCTCTTAGTATTTAGGAATTTAGATTAGGTTAAAAAGTTTTTGAATAAAAAAGGTTTAAACCAGAGTGCAGTACAATGAATTGGAATGGCATCTTTTGAGGTTATGGAAGACTCAAAAGTTTTCAGACTTCACACTGGGAAATCCAACTTTCACAGGCTTGTACAAAAACACTGAACCTGCTTTGAGTTTGTTCCTTCAGCCTTCATGCCACAAACCTGAACAATGTAACACCAATTGTAATAAATCTGATCATAGTAATTTGAAAAGATGTCAAGTTGAAGTGCCATAGAAATATCTAATGTAATTAAAGTATGAAGGATATTTGTATATGAAATTGAACTTTAATTAATATATTGTCATTGCTGCAGTTTATTGGAATGTACAGTATATCCTATGTTCAAACCTAAGTTCAAATCCAGTCGTTAGTGTTTGCTACTGCATATTAATAGTTTTATGCTTGTTAGAATGAGGAGTTACAAAAAATGTTCCATGTAATGTATATTTTTTGTATGACATTTTTTATTTCTTAGACTTGATTGTGGAGGTTTTTTATTTTAAATGTAACATTAGTACTGTGGTTAGCACTGCTGCTTCACAGATCCAGTATTCTAGGTTTGAATGCTGTAGCTGGTCTCTGTATATGTGGTGTTTGCACATTCTCGCTGTGTTGCTGTTGGCTTTAATCTCAAATCTGACTCACTGACAATTATACATTGCGATAGACTGATGCTCTCTCCTGGTGCTTCCAGTGCAGTCTTCCAGTGCAGTCAGAGTAGGCTGCAGGTTCCCTGTGACCCTGACTGGGTTAAGTAAGTTTGAGAATGTTCTACTATGTTATGTTTATAAATTAATAAATGTTTATTCTGCTTATTGTGCGTAACAGTTATTGTACATTTCAAGTCAAGAGCCTGTTTATTAAACCTGTTGCAAATCCCATAGCTTCTTTATCAGATTATAACTGCAACATTTTCATTATTTTAGCATGCCTTAAGCGGACTGAGGCAACTTCTTATGATAAAGCAAAATGAAAATGTGTTCCATATTTTGCATTTTGGAAGCGCTTAATTCATGTCATTGCTTTTTGGGTCACCATGAATTGTCATTAAGGGCCATGATGAAAACGTGCTTTCCATTAATAAAGTTCATTACCCCCCACTTTATTTTATTAGACTACTTGGTACTGTATTTAAGTGAACTCTATCAGGACTTTGATGCAACATCCCTGAACTTTAGTTTCATGGAGAAACATACAGTAAATACAAGCACATTTAGCTTGATCTCAAAGAGTTTCAGTTTCATTTTTACAACAAAGCTTGAAGACCGTATTCACAGGGATTCCAATATATGATTATTACTCAGAAAATAAGTGAAATATGCAGCACTATTATTGTGAAAGTAGATGAATTTACAATGAAAAGCTGTGCTTTCGCATAAAAGTAGAAGTAGAAAAGTATAAAGCTAAAAACAAGTATATACAGTTGATATACTGTGTATTTTTGAAAAATTTCCATTAGTTTTTCATCTTGAGATCAACACCCTGTTCAGTTGTTTCATTTAGCCTGATTAAGGTCACGTTTCACCATATTTTTCTCCCTAAAAATATATACAGAAATACCAGTGCTTGTCATCCATTTCCAAGTAAGTGAAATGTACATCCATTCTTACTATAATTCCCTCTGTCCCTTCACAGCCCGTTTCATCATATACTGACTGAAAGAGTCCATTGTTCTGCTCCTTTTAGGCATGCAGATCCTGTATTTAATTTGCCACAGTTTTTTTTTTTTTGGTGGGAGTTTCTATTGGTTTAGCATTTGGAATTCATTTTAAATTCATTTTAAACAGTCAGATTGAAGGAGCAAGTCAACAGTGTCCTTTTCATTCATACAATTTGGAGGACTTCTTAGTGTCGTAGCTGAGGCAGAAATTACAATTGTTTTGCAAGATATGAAAAGTAAATGGCTGTTTAAACATATTTTTCTGTTTGTTAATGTATATTGTGTACATTGTTAAGAATCATAAATGCTTAACACATTTATATTAAATAGGGCTAAAATAGGAACTTTCTAATACTTTAAGTGTGCTATTTAAAAACATTTAAATCATTATAGATGCTGATCACGAGTCACTCATTTGTCAATGTTACGAATGTTAGTAAAAAATATTTTAATTTGTATTACAATATGGTACTATGCTACATTTATTAAATACCACTGAAAATTTCTTCTTAAGCCTCAAATTGGTACTGCAAATGTCGTAATGTGGTCTAAACAGAGTGGTGAATTTAATTCCACTGGAAATTTGGCTTTGTTTAATCATAATTTTCTTTTTCTGAAAAAAGTTTAACTGAAGACTATAAATATACAGGGTGGCGCAGGGAAATGGGAAACTTTAGAACTAGGTGTTGGCTTCCCTGGGGTGTCGGCTGTTGTTTGTGACCAATGCGACTTCGTTTAGAACCCCTTGCCATTAGTTATAATAGAGCAGTGGAATGGTGCGCAATGAGCGTTCGCTGTGAAAGCCTTTTATAAGAATGGTGATAGTGTGACTGCTGCGCAAAGGGAATTTCGGCATGATTACCAGTTAGGATGTCATGATCCTGTCCTGTCTGCTCATGCGATTACAACATGGGTGCGTAATTTCGAAGAAACAGATTCAGCCATAAAAAAGAAGTCCCCAGGTGGCGCCACTTCGTATACTGCCTGACAATCGATGGCAGCTATTCGACAATAGTTTGGAAGGCATGTCATTTCATACAACGGTGATATTCCATGGCTTCCGAGATCCCCAGATCTCACTGTTTGTGATTTTTTTCTGAGGGGACAACTTAAAAGCCAAGTGTACCGCACATGTCCTGCAGCCATTGCTGAACTAAAAAGGAGGATTGAAGAGGAAATCTCTGGCATTCCTCTTGACATGTTATGTCGAGCAATGCAGAATTTCCACAACAAGCTGTCTGAATGTGTAAGGAGAAATGGACAACACTTTCATGATGTTTTCTTCAAAACATAAAATGAATATTGATTACCATCATTCATTGCATATCTCGTATAGTAAATTTTATCATTAAATATATTTTGTAATATATTTATTCGTGCATTGAACATCTATTGAAAATTTCCCATTTCCCTGCTATAATCATCTTTAACCTGCAATTTGAAGAATTACTGATAATTAACCTTATCATTAATACTGTACATTTGTAATATAACAATACTACATATGAAAACAAAAACTACTTGAGAATAAAAGTTCTTCATCCTTTTTGACAACTTTATATATACAATGAAAAGTGACACTTCAAAAACTTACTACCAATGTGGAGTCTTTAAACCTCTCTGAAGAGTCAGGTCAAACAGATCATTGTGCCTGCTAATGGCACTCTTACAACTCTGATACCTATTCTGCATTATAAGATCAAGTTTTCGTTTAAATTGGCAACACAATCATCTCTGTTCTGCTGCTTTCTGGAGGCTTGGGAGGACAGCACTGGAATAACACCACTCCTCCATTTTGAAGGATCAATGACCATAATTCATAGCTGGTTTGTCTAGCACCTACATTAGGACAGTTTCTTAAGGCTGCTAATAAAGGCAAGGTAAGAAGATGGTGCTGTAATATGACCTGCATAAAGATAAAGCATTTTAAGTTAAGGCAAGATATCAACTGATGAAAAGAGCACAAATCTCCAACATATACAGAACCCAGAGAAAGCAAAAGGTGAAAAGGATACGCCACTAGCTGAATTAGGCCTTCTGGCTAGCAGTTTATGATTTTTTGATGCTAAGTCTATCAGTGGTGACATAGTCATCTGGTTCCACTTAGAGGTGTCAGTCTAAGGTTACAAGAGGAAAATTGGTTGATATTAGAGTAATACCAAGGACCACAGCAGGACAGAGAATGGAAATGGTTTAGTAACAGCTGGTCATTATGTTAGCCAAAATTAATTCTGAAACAGACAATACCATAGGAACAGCTTTAACAAGTATATTTTTTTTAAGTTGAGGCTGGGAGCATGCTGATTTTAATACTGAGATAAAAAGGAAATCCTTTGGAAGGCAGTGATGAAAACATTTATTTTGTTTATATTAGCATTGTTATAAAGGTTGATGCCTACCTGAACTAACTCAAATGTACATTTGGCACACCAGTTCTCGAATACAACCATTCTATACAAAATAAGCCTAACATTTTATTGAACAGAGCACAAAAGATATTAGATTTTTTTTAATTTGTACTTTACAAATTTTCTCTTTTTTAACCAAGGTCTGTCGCATGCCACAATGTTCAGATTCAAAATATATGATAAGTTTATATTTAATGTAAACGTAACAGAAAGTCAGATTCTCAGTTTATTACATCACTTTTGGATGATTACTTGTAAAGTGTTATTTTTTTAATGTTGCATCTCCTCAGTAACTTAACAAACTGAAAACACAAAACAAGAGAGTTCCACAACTATATTTATAATGGTTTTCTTATTTTTTTCTTTGGGAGTAACCACATGATGCACAGAATGCTGGTTAAACTTAATTGTGAGGAAAGAGACATCTTATAATTTAGCTTGGCACACACCAAGGCAGAAGCTTATGTGTTTTGCTTAGCTGGAAACCTAATTCAAAATACACCAAAGTGGTGGATGAAGAAACAACTGGTGCACACTTTCTCTAAGTGCAACACATATCTTTAAGAATCAAAATTGCCAGTTAGCGTTCTAAGTACATTTTCTTTTCCCTTTTTAGACATTGCGTGTTCTCTCATTTTCAGACATTAATAAACATTTAAACTGTCCTTTTCATGGTTTAGCATGTCTCAGTACCACATTTATAATATCAGAAGTACAGTTTCTTAACAAGAAATTAACAAAAAATAATTACACCAGTAGATTAGACTGAGGACATATCCTACATCTGTTTATTAATCTCATATGTTTCTGTAAAATACATTTACTTGTAATTGTTTAATAATATATGGTAATAGTTGTAGAAGTGGCATCGTCACATGTAGAGAGTACAGTGAAATTCTTACTTGCATATCTGACAAAAATGTCACCACACTGGCACAAGGATAACATTTTGTGACTCACTATGGAAAATCATCATCAAGAAAAAAGGGTATAGCCATTTTGACATTATTAGAATAAAGATAAAATTTAGGTAAACAGGCCGGTTGTGCATAAACTGGATATGCAGGATAGAAAAAGGATTGATGGGTAGTGTTTCGGAATAACAGTCATCATCATCATAATCATGCACAAACATTTGTAGAATCTAATTCATTTTGTTACTCAAGTACCAATAAAATGCAAAGCTGTTTTCATTCTAACAAAGAGCATATCAGAAATGTTAATGTTGATGCACAGATTTCCAAACTTGTGCTGCAAACATGTAAAGAAAAAAAAGTCCTACTACTATTCACTACTGGTAAAATGTGAAAGGTCTGCATTGAAATGCTTAGTATTGTATCAATTTCAGATTGATTTCAGTATTTTTTTTTACTGGTGCTTTTTTCTGCAATAGTAGAACATCTTTTTATTTTCATATAGTTAATGGTAGAATAGGATAGATGACATAAAGTGGGCTATAACTGTCTGAAGTATTTCTGTTTTTAAAATATGAGATTGAATGTCAATCTATGCTCATCCTGTTTTCTGTACCAAACTGAGGATGTATGTGAAACTCCAGCTTGATGGGGGGGGGGGAGGAATTTTACAGTTTATCCTATTTAGATAAACAGCATATTCCTGAGTAGTTTTACTTGGAGCTTGGAAAGAGAAAGGAAGAGAAGAAGACATAAAACAAAGATTACCTGTGAATGAGCTGACAAGCATGTTTACTGATACCTAAGATATATCTTAAATATTTAATGTATACTGTATAGTGAATAACTGATGAACAAGGTATTAGAAGAGAAGAAGGGGATAAAGATAAATGGAGAAGGGATTACAAGCACACAGTATGCAGATGATACCGTAATACCTCCATCAAGAGTGCGGAATTTGCCTAAGGTGGTAGAAGCAATCTACAAAGCGTGCAAGGAGCATGAGATGGAAAGGAATGCAAGGAAGACTACAGTAATGGAGATTAACAATAAGGGAACATCACAGATAAATATAAAAATGGAAAGTCAAACATTTTCTGGAGGTGAAGGAACATAAATACCTTAGAAGCAGGATTACAGATCAAGGACATTGCTTTATGGAGATAAGGCAAAGGAGAGCTTCTGGGACTGCAAAGAATTCCTGAGATGAAATCTGAGCATTGACATGAACAAGACATTATTGTGAACATACATCCTCTCAAAATATTTGAAGAAAACCATTGTGATGTGGTGCTACAGAAAGAGAATGAAAATTAGCTAGACAGTGAAGGTGACAGATGAAGAAGTAATTAAAATGACTGGTTTAGAAAAGAGTATGGTGAATGATAATAACGAGAAGAAAGATGATATTCAGGATTTATGTTGAGGGGGTCAAGTGAGAAAATGGCATAATTGGTGAAAGAAGGATGAACAGACAGAACCAGAGGCAAAGGAAGACAAAGAAGAACATGAGATGACAATATAAAACAGTGGTCAACATTGAAAGAATGGGGGAAAGTAAAAAGAAACACAAAAGATAAGGAAAAATTGGAAATCTTCATATCAAAAAAAGAAAGAATCATGTTATGACACTGGAACAGTCTATTACAGTTACTGTAATTTGTATGATTTCAGTTTTGATACTTATAGTAGAAAAAGTCCCATACAGACCTCTGAGAGGAGACACATATAATAAATACTTAAAGAAAGAAAAAAGTCAGTTTCTGATTTCAGGATTGAACTGTACATTTACAGTGTAACTCTGTTAGCCACTTGTGCCAAGATTCATGTTTACTACACACAGAAGGAGCACTGAGCCCTTAGTCATAGGAATGATTTTAGTTAACACAAACTTGGCTCTCAGTGAAATTGTGGTGTGGCATTTGTTGTTTTTGTACTTGTTTCCATTTTTTAAGCTATGAATGTATTTCCTTTTAACTTGCAAGAAAGCTAAACAGAAACAAATGAAAAACGGGATTGGTATTTATATTGGGTTAAAAAAATCTTTTTTGAGTCGTCTCTTTTTTTCTGTCTTCCGGAACAATATGATAAATATGTTTTGACGCAGGTCTCAGTTCATGCCTAGCACTGAAACATCTTTGTTCTGACACTCTGGGCAACACCAACTTATGTTATTGAAGGAACTGCTGAGCTCATTCATCTGTTTTTCATGGCCTGCTTTCTTTTATTTTTAGCCAAATCCATCAGTCCTGACAAGCGGGTAATTTGAGCCAGCAAAAGGGCAGTGCTCCAGGTCTCTTCCACAAAGTAATTCTTCTCCTCCCTCCTGGGTAGGCTCTGTGAACTTATCCTACTCTAGGCAGATGGATTTGTTGAGTCATGTACACAAAACATAGTGAGACTGTGAAGGGGGTTGCCGAGGGAATCTTGTCATCAGCGGCTACTCATACAAATGCATTTGATGGCTAATGCAAGACATCACCATTTGAATGGAGAAATTTTATTAACATGATTGGCAAACCAGATGATACTGCTTTTATAGTCCAGTCTGCCCTGTACCCAGAATCTGAAGCAGTTGAATGCAAACTGGGCTGTATGGGCACCACCAATGAACCTCAAATGTGTTAAGATATACTCTGACTGTTTTATTCATATATAGTTTTGAATTCATTTGCTAAACAGCTAAACTATTTTTATGTTTTTCCTTTTTTTAGTAAGGCTTTGCAAAGTTGTTTCCATTTTTTGATAGAACTCAGTATGTAAGAAACAGTATATTTTTTCAGTTCTTGAAATGACGTGTTACAGTTAAAGTTCACTTCCTACAATCTGTTTTTTAATAGTGGTTATAAAACTCTACAAGGAAAGACAATCAAAATGGTACTCCTATTCATATCATAGGTGTTTTTGTCTAGTTAGGGACTGCTACTTAGGGACAAGCTGACAGAAATGGGAGTAGATTCATACCTGGTGGCATGGATCGTGGACTATCTTAAAGACAGACCTCAGTATGTGCGTCTTGGGAACTGCACGTCTGACATTGTGGTCAGCAACACAGGAGCGTCACAGGGGACTGTGCTTTCTCCGGTCCTGTTCAGCCTATATACATCGGACTCCCAATACAACTTGGAGTCCTGCCACGTGCAAAAGTTCACTTACGACACTGCTATCGTGGGCTGCATCGGGAGTGGGCAGGAGGAGGAGTATAGGGACCTAATCAAGGACTTTGTTAAATGGTGCAACTCAAACCACCTACAACTGAACATCAGCAAAACAAATGAGCTGGTGGTGGATTTTAGGAGGCCCAGACCCCTCATGGACCCCATGATCATCAGAGGTGACTGTGTGCAGAGGGTGCAGACCTATAAATACCTGGGAGTGCTGCTGGATGATAAATTGGACTGGACTGCCAATACTGATGCACTGTGTAAGAAAGGACAGAGCCAACTATACTTCCTTAGAAGGCTGGCGTCCTTCAACATCTGCAATAAGTTGCTGCAGATGTTCTATCAGACGGTTGTGGCGAGCGCCCTCTTCTACGCAGTGGTGTGCTGGGGAGGCAGCATTAAGAAGAAGGACGCCTCACGCCTGGACAAACTGATGAGGAAGGCAGGCTCTATTGTTGGCATGGAGCTGGACAGCTTGAAATCTGTGGTAGAGCGACAGGCGCTTAGCAGGCTCCTATCAATTATGGAGAATCCACTGCATCCACTAAACAGTGTCATCTCCAGACAGAAGAGCAGCTTCAGTGACAGACTGTTGTCACTGTCCTGCTCCACTGACAGACGGAGAAGATCGTTCCTCCCCCAAACTATGCGACTCTTCAATTCCACCTGGGGGGTAAACATTAACATTATACAAAGTTATTGTCTGTTTTTACCTGCATTGTTATCAATCTTTAATTTAATATTGTTTTTTATTAGTATGCTGCTGCTGGAGTATGTGAATTTCCCCTTGGAATTAATAAAGTATCTATCTATCTGTCTATCTATCTATCTATCTATCTATCTATCTATCTATCTATCTATCTATCTATCTATCTATCTATCTATCTATCTATCTATCTATCTATCTATCTATCTATCTATCTATCTAGTTATGTCTTGCTGTGTTGGTGCATGGACCATTATAACATAAGCAAAAGGGCTACCTTATGTCATCTTCATGCATCTTGTAGATATTTGGTACTCTTCTAATGGGAGTGGTTTTGTAACTTAGATGAGAATTCTTTAACTTGGGGACAGAGTAAATAGTGATGAACAGATGTGTTGTGTGCATTTTAATTCACAACCTTCAATAAAATAAATTATTGCACATTGTTTATCTAGTCTGTGGACTAGTGCTCTGTCTAGGGCTGTTCCCTGCTTTGCACCTAATGTTGCATCATGGATCGGTGTTTGTTGTTCAGCAGGTTCTTTTGAACTGTTGAAAGAAAAAAAAATATGTTCATGACTTTGACTTAGTTAAATATCTTTTTGTGACTTATTGGCAAGACACTCTTAAAAAGATACTTAAACTTTGTGAAATAAAATATTGCATGTGAATAAGAAAAATGACAAATGATATGGTTTGTTAAAAGTGTATATGTTGAAAGAGTTTAATTGCTTGTAGTACAAAGGAAACCTTCCTTTATCGGTCACTTGGTCCTTATTCAGATTTCAGGTTGGCGGTCTATAGTGTGAATGGATAGTTGGTATTATAGCCAAGACGAAAATGGATTTGTTCAAAATAATAAATTTAAGAATTTGACCGGGAGATGCTGAAGGTTTTCAGAAAAGGGCAATACAAAATACAAGTAGTCACTGAAAAGACAAAGGACTAAGTCCTGGAAAAGGACAAATGAAATAAGCTAACAAGCCCAAAACATTAATCAAAATTCATAGTCAAAACAACAAGAATCCAATGTCTTAATCATTAATAATGCACTACCAGCTTAAATAGGAGATGTACAAAGATGTCACTGATTGACAGCCATGTGACTTGCAATGGGATTGCTGCTTAGAAATAATTGGGAGCATGTAACAAAGAATATGTTCTATGAGTAAAACAAGAATGAAAAGTATTATAGATTTTGTAAAACCAACATTCTGAAATAAAGTTTACAACAATTGGCTTAATAGATAATACATCTTGCTGCCACAATGACAATCGTTTTATTATACCATAGCAAATTAAAAAAAAATTGTATGCAGTAAAGACTGACATAAAATACTAACGTGATCCATCTTCTTTTTTGGTTTGTATTGTTTCTGCAGTTGTTATCTACTTTCACCATTTCTAAAGTTTAATGACAGTGACAGTTGTGAACGATAATGAAATTCTTATGTGACATCTGTGGGGTACTTTAACCATCTGGAAGAGGTAATGATGCCACAATCACAACAATATTGGTGTATTAGTTCCCAAGAAGTTTTAAAAGTATTAACAGACTTTAAGGTTTTTTTAGAGAATGTTTAGACTCTTGTAGAAGAATTCAAACTTTCCTCTTTAAACCTAGGTTTGTTTCCTTCTCCTTATGGACTTAATCCCATAATAAGCAAACATGATGGGGTTTAGCTCAGTTTAAAATCCCTCTTGGGTCATGTAGCCGAAAAAAGTTTTCCAGAGTGATTTTCCTGTAAATCCCACAGACCACGTCCTCTTTCTGTTTTAGGCTTCAAGAGTTTCTTGTGTTAGCCCCAGGGTTTTCCATGTCCCCCTTTCTCAGATGTCATGTGGAGGTAGAGCGAGCTGTGCCACCTTGGTTTTTTAAAAAATTAGATGTTTATAGAGCGCTTTAGTTTGAATCACACAATCAACCATCATTCATCTTGAACTGGGCCATTAGAAATGAGTCAACATTGGGATTAATAAAGTATCTATCTATCTATCTATCTATCTATCTATCTATCTATCTATCTATCTATCTATCTATCTATCTATCTATCTATCTATCTATCTATCTATCTAGAACACTATTTTAATCCAGGATTAAACACATTTGCACTATCATAAAAATGATCTGGATTATATCACTCAGATGAGTCGGAAAGCAAATTTAGTAACGTTGTGTCAATGACAATATAAGGATACTGATATCATGTTGTGGAATCTGTTTTTTAATATCCTCCTCCTTCTGACTAGGATAAACTCCCTTTTAAAATTTTATTAGTTAATCTTTTACTGACTGCTTTGTTTTATCAAACATATTTTGCTTTAGCTTGTTTCATGATTAGTACTTAAGTTAAGCTTCAGGCAACATTTGATTGGTAGACAGTGGAGTTACCATAAAGAAGATGTCACTTGTTAAAATTTTAACAATCCTAATAGCATATACTATATACATATTGTTAAACAGCAGTGTGTCAAACAGGTGTGTATGTGGTACCTGATCCTAATCCCTGGTAAAACGGGTGAAGCAGACGTTTCAGTAGAATGAGTTAATTAACCACTGAACATATTCAAAGCAGGATAAGCTGCAATGCCCTTATAACGCTGAATATTTATTTGTTTTTGTATTTGGTTTATCAATAAAGATATATACTGTACAAGGTTAACAAATAATCAAACACATGCGACAATGTACAGACTGTCGGAAATACAGCGTTTTAGCGTGTCATGCATGAAAACTAACACGTGCACATGCTCACACATAACCAGCGTGCATAATGATGTGACAGACTCTGTTGGCACTTTTGCATACATATTCTGCATCATTCCTTTTGTAACCCTAGTTTGCCATATTTAACAAGGAGTCCTACACATTTCCCTTTGATTGTTCATACAATTGGTGTAATTTCATTGTGTCTAATAAATGGCAGTGACAATCTATAATATCGACAAGGGCCATTTAGTCTTTTAATGTTAACCTGGGTAACACAGGTAAGTCTTAAATTGTAGCATCTAGGAAAATAAAATAAGCTATGCTTGGAAAAATTATTGTGAGACATAATACACCACCTAAGAGTTTAACTACAGATCAGCAGCTGGACTAACTATATTTCCAGGCAGTGTTCCTAGAGTGCTAATTGAAGAATTGCATTTCCACCAGTGTCTGTAGTTTTATGCTGTATTGCAATAAATCCCTTCATTATTTCAGGAGCAATAATCATAATATGGCAGATTTCTTGGGCTGCACGTAATGCTGCAAAGAAAGTATCACAGACATTTTCTTTGTATGCTAAAGCACACCTCCAATTCTCTTGTTCACATATACATCAGCTGTGGTGGGTTAGCACCCTGCCTGAGATTTGTTCCTGCCTTGCACCCTGTGCTGGCTGGGATTGGCTCCAGAAGACTCCTGTGACCCTGTGTTAGGATTTAGCGTGTTGGAAAATGACTGACTGACATATACAGTGGGTACGGAAAGTATTCAGACCCCCTTCAATTTTTCACTCTTTGTTATATTGCAGCCATTTGCTAAAATCATTTAAATTAATTTTTTTCCTCATTAATGTACACACAGCACCCTATATTGACAGACAAAAAAAAGAATTTTTGAAATTGTTGCAGATTTATTAAAAAAGAAAAACTGAAATATCACATGGTCCTAAGTATTCAGACCCTTTGCTCAGTATTTAGTAGAAGCACCCTTTTGAGCTAATACAGCCATGAGTCTTCTTGGGAAAGATGCAACAAGTTTTTCACACCTGGATTTGGGGATCCTTTGCCATTCCTCCTTGCAGATCCTCTCCAGTTCTGTCAGGTTGGATGGCAAATGTTGGTGGACAGCCATTTTTAGGTCTCTCCAGAGATGCTCAATTGGGTTTAAGTCAGGGCTCTGGCTGGGCCATTCAAGAACAGTCATAGAGTTGTTGTGAAGCCATCCATCCATCCATTTTCCAACCTGTTGAATCCGAACACAGGGTCACGGGGGTCTGCTGGAGCCAATCCCAGCCAACACAGGGCACAAAGCAGGAACCAATCCTGGGCAGGGTGCCAACCCACTGCAGTGTTGTGAAGCCACTCCTTTGTTATTTTAGCTGTGTGCTTAGGGTCATTGTTTTGTTGGAAGGTTAACCTTCGGCCCAGTCTGAGGTCCTTAGCACTCTAGAGAAGGTTTTTGTCCAGGATATCCCTGTACTTGGCCGCATTCATCTTTCCCTCGATTTCAACCAGTCGTCCTGTCCCTGCAGCTGAAAACACCCCCACAGCATGATGCTGCCACCGCCATGCTTCACTGTGGGGACTGTATTGGACAAGTGATGAGCAGTGCCTGGTTGTCTCCACACATACCGCTTAGAATTAAGGCCAAAAAGTTCTATCTTGGTCTCATCAGACCAGAGAATCTTATTTCTCACCATCTCAGAGTCCTTCAGGTGTCTTTTAGCAAACTCCATGCGGGCTGTCATGTGTCTTGCACTGAGGAGAGGCTTCCGACAGGCCACTCTGCCATAAAGCCCTGACTGGTGGAGGGCTGCAGTGATGGTTGACTTTCTACAACTTTCTCCCATCTCCTGACTGCATCTCTGGAGCTCAGCCAAAGTGATCTTTGGGTTCTTCTTTACCTCTCTCACCAAGGCTCTTCTCCCCCGGTAGCTCAGCTTAGCCGGACGGCCAGCTCTAGGAAGGGTTCTGGTCGTCCCAAACGTCTTCCATTTAAGGATTATGGAGGCCACTGTGCTCTTGGGAACCTTAAGTGCAGCAGAAATTTTTTTGTAACCTTGGCCAGATCTGTGCCTTGCCACAATTCTGTCTCTGAGCTCTTCAGGCAGTTCCTTTGACCTCATGATTCTCATTTGCTCTGACATGCATTGTGAGCTGTAAGGTCTTATATAGACAGGTGTGTGGCTTTCCTAATCAAGTCCAATCAGTATAATCAAACACAGCTGGACTCAAATGAAGGTGATCTCAAGGATGATCAGAAGAAATGGAAAGCACCTGAGTTAAATATATGAGTGTCACAGCAAAGGGTCTGAATACTTAGGACCATGTGATATTTCAGTTTTTCTTTTTTAATAAATCTGCAACAATTTCAAAAATTATTTTTTTTGTCTGTCAATATGGGGTGCTGTGTGTACATTAATGAGGAAAAAAATTAATTTAAATGATTTTAGCAAATGGCTGCAATATAACAAAGAGTGAAAAATTGAAGGGGGTCTGAATACTTTCCGTACCCACTGTACATCAAATGCCATACAACTATTATGTCAGTGTTAGTTGCATCAGTTTGAAAGAAGAAGGATCCCTCCCCAGCCTATCTGGGGAAGAAGCCTCTGTGTATGCCTTATAATACACGTTTACACTCAAATGTGTTTCGTTACTTCAGTTTTTGTGTAATAACAGGGATATGGAAAGATAGGTGAAATTTATGACATATAGATTATGAAGAAGTTTATGAAGAAGAGAACATGGAATCTAGCACAATCACAAGGACTCTTATGATGAAATGAGTTGTGCCCTTCTTCTAGCTGACTCAGAAAATCAGGAAGTAACGCAAAAGTTAGCACAAGTTGCTGGAAACACTGTTGCAAATAAGTGAATCTGTATGTAAAACAACTACTGACCCTAACCCAAAATGCCCAATACAAGATTAGATTAATTATAAACAGATAATAATTAAATCATGGGGAAATAACTGTCATAATAGCTACGACAAGTGTTAGCTTTACGATGCTGTTCATGATATCAACAACAGTAATTTGTTGTATATTTGAAGGCTTTCTTGCATTTGTTCAAACAAGTATGTAAAATTTCCAAAGTCTATTATTGAAGCAAGTGGATCTATGGCTGAGTTGCTTCAAAGATACAGTAGTAGCTTTTACTGAGCAGTCAATAAGAGGGTAGAAATTTGTCACTGGAAAATAAAACAATATTTTAAATATTTGCTTGAATTCATTAATAATTTGTTTATACAGTGGACCCTCTAGATACGAGTTTAATTCGTTCCAGCACTGAGCTTGTATAGCGAATTTCTCGTATCTAGAACAAACTTCCCCATTGAAAATAATGCAAATCCAGTTAATCCGTTCCGCAACCCAAATATATTAACATAAAAATCAATTTTCCTAACAAATAACACTGATAAATTATATATACTGTAGTCTACCTTTAATAAATAACACTGGTAAATAATATAACTGATTATTAAAAGAATCAAAACAGGTGTCCAAAGTGCAGTAGAGCATTCAATAAATCTTTAAATAAATAATCCTTAAAACAGTTGTGAAGTGGAGGTTTAAAATACACAAGAATAACAATCCTTTAACACGAGGTTAAAACGTCAAAAAGGATGCAGTCTTTAAAAAACAGATGACAATCCCCGGTGCTTCTTCTCTGTTAGCATCTCACCTGCGGGCTCTGCAACAGGCGAGACACTCTTAATGCAGCTGACCTTCTCTACACCGTCCTGCTTCAGCTGTTTGGCTCACCTGTTCAGCTCACTGTTCAGCTACACACGAGCCTGCACTCGCTTGCTCTCCCGCACCGACCGCCTGCCTGCCTGCCTGCCTGCCTGCCTGCCTGCCGCAACCTCCGTTCTCTCTCCTCTCTTTTCTTTTACTTCTTCTCCCCCTTAACTGGCTCGCGCTTCTCTATATATGCGGGGAGGACATGGCAGCTGCAGCCCATCAGCCACAGGAACAATCATGGATGTGGGCAGTTTCCCACCTGTGCACTTAAGTGAGAAACGCAGACACCGCAGATCGCGGCTCGCAACTGCTACCACGCCCCCTCGCTAAGCCGCGAGCTATACCCACAGCCTGGCTCGTGGCTCGTTACGCGAGCCAATGCTCGCATTTAGATCTGAATTTTTCGCTCATACTTTCCTCGTATTTTGAATTTCTCATATACAGAGGTGATCGTATCTCGAGGTTCCACTGTACTTTTTATGTGGTGATTATGACCTTAGTTTTGTGCAAAAATGAAAAAACACTGGAAAGAAAGTACTGCATGTACCATACATAGGCTTCATAAATCCCAACCTAATGACCAGCAAAAATCCAATTTTATTTAATTTTAGAAAACAATATTCAAAGACATTAAAAAACTGACTGACTAGTTTTTGTACTGGTCCAAAGAGAGAATAAATTCTTAACAACAATTCATAACAAACAAACAATAGTTTGGTGGTCTACATACTCTGAAAAGCTTTTACTTATGTACTTTTTGTTTCTTTATGTGTCTGTCTTCACATACATAAAATATTGTATTGATAAATACAATACAATACGATTTATTTTTATATAGTCCAAAATCACACAAGAAGTGCCACAGTGGGCTTTAACAGGCCAGCGCTGGGCCAGCCAATCTGATGAAAGGACCCCTCTACCCAACGATTCCTGTGATCCTCTATCAGAGATGACTTTACCTTAGGCAGGCAAAACAACTTGGCAGGTGGGCAGTGGCACCAAGTGCCACATTTGAGTACCGAGAAGAAAACCAGAATAGGCAAGGGTTAGTAACAAATTATAACTATCATGTTACTTATGTTTTAGTGCTAATGACTAACAACAGAGATGCAGTCTGTACAGTTAATCAGCAGCTCTAGTCAGGATATGCTAAACTGAAGTAGTGAGTCTTCAGCCGGAATTTAAAAGCTGAGACCAAAGGGGCATCTCTTATTGTAGCAGGCAGACCATTCCACAGCTTAGGGGCCCTGTAACTAAAAGCTCAACCTCCCACTGTTATTTTATTAATCCCTGGAATCAAATAAAAAGGCCACCATCTTGAGATATTAATGTACATTCTGGTTTGTAAGTCATGATAAGTTGAGACAAGTAAGCTGGACCTTGGCCATTTAAGGCTTTATATTTTAAAAGAAGGATTATGAAAACTGCCCTAAACGTAACCGGGAGCCAGTGTAAGGATTTAAGTACTGGAGTTATGTGTTCATATTTTCTTGTTCTTGTAATAATTCTTGCAGCAGCATTTTGGATTAACTGGAAGCTGTATAAAGAACAGTTTGAACATCCAGTGTATGTTAATCCTACTAGAAATAAATGCATGACTTAATATCTCAGAATCCTTCTTATTTAGAAAACACCTTAATTTCCCATCATTTTTAAAATGGAAGATACATGATTCAGACAGCTTTGAAATGTGCGCTTTAAATGACATGCTAGAGTCAACGATAACTCCTAGATTGCGGACTGATGCAGTAAAATTAATGGTGATTCCAACGGAGTTAAGTGATTATAAAATATTGTTGCGATCGTCATCATTCCCTCCAATAATTAACATTTCTGTTTTATCAGTTTTTAAAGACAAGTAGTTCTCATCCATCCACTCCTTTAATTCACTAACACAACTAATTAAAGACAATATCGGAGAAACTTCATTTGGTCTAAAAGTAAGGTATAACTGGGTGTCATCTGCGTACAAGTGAAAATTAACATTGTTTTCTAATGATAGATCCCAATGGAAGTAGGTAAAGTGAAAACAGTAAAGGTCCCAGTACTGAGCCATGTGGGACACCATATCCCAGTTCTGTTTATAATGATGGAGTACTGTCAGCACATTTCTGTACATATTGGAATCGATTTGATAAATAAGAAAGGCAACCATGCAGTAAACCAGATAAGGACGGTGCCTGTAAGCCCAACATCATTTTCCAGCCAGTGCAGTAAAATAGAATGGTCAATGGTGTCAATCCTTCATCAGAGGATATTAGAATGTTATTTTCAACACGCATTAGTGCTGTTTCTGTAAAATGACCAGTGCGGAAACCAGACTGGAATTTCTCAAGTAAATTGTGATGCATAAGGTGTGACTGAAGCTGATTGGCAACTACTTTTTCAAGAGAGAGAAAAGGTAAATTTGAAATGGGTCTATAATTATTAACTATATGTGTGTCTAGGTATGACTTTTTAAGTAATGGTTTGATGACTGACACTTTTAGCACATCAGGTACTGTGCCATGCAGTAATGAACTATTAATAATGTTAAGAATAGGCGCTGCAAGAACATCCATTGCACTTTTTACTAGTTTTGTTTGCACCGGAACTAGGGAGCAAGTATTAGTTTTCATTTTAGAAATTAAAGTCAAGACTTTCTTCTCATTTACAGGATTAAAATGTCTAAAGTGTTGAATGCAATGTGAGACAGGGTCTGCTAAGTTAGTATGTGGTTTACACTGTGATGCTGAGATCTGGGATCTT
Source organism: Erpetoichthys calabaricus (assembly GCF_900747795.2). Lineage (NCBI taxonomy): Eukaryota > Metazoa > Chordata > Cladistia > Polypteriformes > Polypteridae > Erpetoichthys > Erpetoichthys calabaricus. The sequence goes on along the minus strand of NC_041396.2, from coordinate 175,553,181 downwards.
ATATTTTTAATTTTCTTATTAAAGAAGTTCATAAAGTATGTACTACTAATATCTGTTGGTATTTTGCACTTTAGATCTGAATTCCCTTTTGTTAAATTAGCCACTGTTCTAAACAGTACCTGATGATTTTTATTATTGCTATCTGTTAATTTAGAATAGTAATCTGAGCAAGCTTTAAAGAGAGTTTTTCATATTTTTTAAATTAGGTGTAGTGGTGGCTCTGAGTCTAGGGATCTGCACTGGCAATCGGAAGGTTGCTGGTTCGAATCCCGTAAATGCCAAAAGGGACTCTGCTCTGTTTGGCCCTTGAGCAAGGCCCTTAACCTGCAATTGCTGAGTGCTTTGAGTCGTGAGAAAAGCGCTATATAAATGCAAAGAATTATTATTATATTTTTTAACAGTCTCTGTCCATGCAATTTGAAAGACATGCAGCTTTGTTGTTCTCCATCTGCGCTCTACTTTTTGACACTCTAATTTAAGAGCTCGAATATTTTCATTAAACCAGGGACAGTTTCTATGTGCTTTGATCACTTTTGTTTTAAGGGGAGCCACTGCGTCCAGAGAATCTCTCAAGGTCATAATGTAATGTGATTTAGCTGATTTAAATATTTTTCCATGTTTACATTCGATGTTAACTGATCTAAATGGTTTTCCACAATTACACTTGACTTACTCAAAGTACCTATACATTTTGAAGCAGAATTACAGTCTAGATGTCGCACTGTCTTTGTTTTAATCTGTGAATGTATTGGTAAGGGAAGAACCAAATCAAATGTAATTAAGTAGTGATCGGAAATAACTTCATTTCATGGAGTAATATTTAAATTTTGAATTTCAACTTCCATCCATCCTCTTCCGCTTATCCGAGGTCGGGTTGAGGGGGCAGCAGCTTGAGCAGAGATGCCCAGACTTCCCTCTCCCCGGCCACTTCTTGTAGCCCTTCCGGGGGAATCCCAAGGCGTTCCCAGGCCAGCCGGGAGATATAGTCCCTCCAGCGTGTCCTGGGTCTTCCCCGGGGCCTCCTCCTGGTTGGACGTGCCCGGAACACCTCATCAGGGAGGCGTCCAGGAGGCATCCTGATCAGATGCCCGAGCCACCTCATCTGACTCCTCTCGATGCGGAGGAGCAGCGGCTCTACTCTGAGCCCCTCCCGGATGATTGATCTTCTCACCCTGTCTTTAAGGGAGAGCCCAGACACCCTGTGGAGAAAACTCATTTCAGCCGCTTGTATTCGCGATCTCGTTCTTTTGGTCACTACCCATAGCTCATGACCATAGGTGAGGGTAGGAACATAGATCGACTGGTAAATTGAGAGCTTTGCCATGTGGCTCAGCTCCTTTTTCACCACGACAGACCGATGCAGAGCCCACATCACTGCGGACGCCGCACCAATCCGCCTGTCAATCTCACGCTCCATTCTTCCCTCACTCGTGAACAAGACCCCGAGATACTTGAACTCCTCCACTTGGGGCAGGATTTCGCTCCCAACCCTGAGAGGGCACTCCACCCTTTTCCAGCTGAGGACCATGGTCTCGGATTTGGAGGTGCTGATTCCCATCTCAGCCGCTTCACACTCGGCTGCGAACCGATCCAGAGAGAGCTGAAGATCACGGCCTGATGAAGCAAACAGGACAACATCATCTGCAAAAAGCAGTGACCCAATCCTGAGTCCACCAAGCCAGACCCTCTCAACACCCTGGCTGCGCCTAGAAATTCTGTCCATAAAAGTTATGAACAGAATCGGTGACAAAGGGCAGCCCTGGCGGAGTCCAACTCTCACTGGAAACGGGTTCGACTTACTGCCGGCAATGCGGACCAAGCTCTGACACCGATCGTACAGGGACCAAACAGCTCTTATCAGGGGGTCCAGTACCCCATACTCTCGGAGCACCCCCCACAGGATTCCCCGAGGGACATGGTCGAACGCCTTTTCCAAGTCCACAAAACACATGTAGACTGGTTGGGCGAACTCCCATGCACCCTCCAGGACCCTGCTAAGAGTGTAGAGCTGGTCCACTGTTCCGCGACCAGGACAAAAACCACACTGTTCCTCCTGAATCCGAGGTTCGACTGTCCGACGGACTCTCCTCTCCAGGACCTCCGAATAGACTTTTCCAGGGAGGCTGAGGAATGTGATCCCTCTGTAGTTGGAACACACCCTCCAGTCCCCCTTCTTAAAGAGGGGGACCACCACCCCAGTCTGCCAATTCAGAGGCACTGTCCCTGATGTCCATGCGATGTTGCAGAGACGTGTCAACCAAGACAGCCCTACAACATCCAGAGCCTTGAGGAACTCCGGGCGTATCTCATCCACCCCGGGGCCCTGCCACCAAGGAGTTTTTTGACCACCTCGGTGACCTCAGTCCCAGAGATGGGGGAGCCCACCTCCGAGTCCCCAGGCTCTGCTTCCTCATTGGAAGGCATGTTAGTGGGATTGAGAAGGTCTTCGAAATACTCCCCCCACCGACCCACAACATCCCGAGTCGAGGTCAGCAGCGCACCATCCCCACCATACACAGTGTTGACACTGCACTGCTTCCCCCTCCTGAGACGCCGGACGGTGGACCAGAATCTCCTCGAAGCCGTCTGAAAGTTGTTCTCCATGGCCTCCCCAAACTCCTCCCATGCCTGAGTTTTTGCCTCAGCAACCACCGAAGCCGCATTCCGCTTGGCCTGCCGGTACCTATCAGCTGCCTCCAGAGTCCCACAGGACAAATGGGACCGGTAGGACTCCTTCTTCAGCTTGACGGCATCCTTCACCGCTGGTGTCCACAAACGGGTTCGGGGATTGCCGCCATGACAGGCACCGACTACCTTACGGCCACAGCTCCGGTCAGCCGCCTCAACAATAGAGGCCCGGAACATGGCAAATTCGGACTCAATATCCCCCACCTCCAAGTTCTGCTGGAGGTGGGAGTTGAAGCTACTTCTGAAAGGGGGCTCTGCCAGACGTTCCCAGCAGACCCTCACAACACATTTTGGCCTACCAGGCCTGACCGGCATCCTCCCCCACCATCGGAGCCAACTCACCACCAGGTGGTGATCAGTTGACAGCTCCGCCCCTCTCTTCACCCAAGTGTCCAAGACATGTGGCCGCAAGTCTGACGACACGACCACAAAGTTGATCATCGAACTGAGGCCTAGGGTGTCCTGGTGCCAAGTGCACATATGAACACCCGTATGCTTGAACATGGTGTTCGTTATGGACAATCCGTGACGAGCACAGAAGTCCAATAACAAAACACCACTCGGGTTCAGATCGGGGGGGCCATTCCTCCCAATCACGCCCTTCCAGGTGTCACTGTCATTGCCCACGTGAGCATTGAAGTCTCCCAGCAGTACGAGGGAGTCCCCAGAAGGTGTGCCCTCCAGCACCCCTTCCAGGGACTCCAAAAAGGGTGGGTATTCCGAACTGCTGTTCGGTGCATACGCACAAACAACAGTTAGGACCCGTCCCCCCACCCGAAGGCGGAGGCGGAATTTCAACTTTGTAAGTTATAATTAAATGCGCCACAATCATTATTATGATTAATATAAAGATGCAAAAATAACATTAACATCATTAGAAAACCCACTTACAGGGTGTATTTTTCATTTAAGCTTTCAGCAATTTTACACCATTTTAAACAAAGCATCAATGCAAAGTATTCCTGAGTTAGTAGTTTTCTGATAATACACTGGATGAGGAGATGTAAATGCATGGCCTTCCAGATCAATCATGTTTAGGCTGTAGCTAAAGCTTTAAGGTTGACCCTTTCAATATGTTAAGGTAATTTTTGTATAAAATGAGCAGAAAGATTTGTGTTCAGTTAATGAAGAGGAGACTCTCTGGTGTAATCACGAGTACTAAGTTGTGTAGGAATTTGTACTAAGAATCCTTATGCATTTCTACCTATCCTTCTGTTCTCTAACTTTCTTATTCAATTCAGGGTAACCGATAGCTGGTAGAAAAAACCAACCTTGGAGAGGATGGCAGTCCTAACAATATGCCTTCAACACATTAAAATTGTAATTTATTACAATTAATATTGCTGTCTAGTCAAATCAAATTTTATTTGTCACATACAAATTACATACAGTACAATATGTAGAAATGATATATATGATGGTATATTGTAATCTGTCTCTTTTTTAACTTTTTAATAATTCACTAATTTTGTAATTTTATAATTTATTTTCTCTGAAATTTTATCGGTTTATATTGACAGCTTTCAGGGCTGCTTGTCTTTACTACCTCTTTCTTTTGGAAGACTCAACTGATTTGCATAATGTACAGTGGTTGGTATTGTAAATAAGGTTGTTTTGTAAACATCAATGAGGCCTGTAGTGCAGGCTTGAAAATAGTGTAGACATTGAGGAGAAAAAAGCTGTTTGGAATGGCTTCCCAGTTTCATTCTTGAAAGCAGTGAGGAAGCACTATTTAAACAACTTTAAGGCAGTGAACCAAAAAATAGTGTTGTTCTCAGGTAGGAGTTAGGTATCCCGAAGAGTAATTTTATACTGACAGGTCTTATTTGTAAAACAATGAAACATTATGCAGTGTTCGGTTTAAGCCTGGGTATTTAAAATAAAAATAACATTTTGAGTAATGTAGAGTACTCTGATCAACTATTGGAATGTAGTTATTCCAATTATTGCCTGCAGAACCAATTCCTTTGCTGTTAAGTCATTTCCTACCAGACTGAAGAATTACAAGCTAAGTAGGATAGGTAGCACTGACAGCCCACACAGACAGAAACTAAATAAATAGTGTTCATTTTAAGCAAAAGAGATCTTACCACCCGGAAATACCTGCCAAGACTTGACATTTTCCGCCTTAAGGAAAGTTTCTTTGAAAAAAAACTGGAGGAATGCCATAGAAAGACAACATTAACCTTAAAAACCTTTTGTTCATGTCAAGTTATAGACTGCTTATTTTATGCAAGACAAAAGTTTGTAAAAATGATGACCCCCCCAGGAAGAGTTAAAATTGTTATTTAACTACTGTACAATGTAACCTTATTGCTGCCTGAAAATCCATGTTTTGTGACCTTACTGTTTTTTTGTTTATTAATGCTTAAATTCACGACCATTACATAAGAAACACTGATCAAGATGAGCTGATTAGCAACAATTTCCTCTCTTAATCCAGAAATTAGAAATTACATGGTAAATGAGGTTGATTCATTTTTATAAAATTGGGCCTTCCATAACTGATGCATCAGACTCTTCCATCTTCACATACAAGCAGAGATCATAAGGTTATACACTACCAGTCAAATCTTTGAGAATACCTCAGTTTTTCTAGTTCTTCTAAAAATTTTATCAGTTTTAATGCAATAAATGACCTAAATTGGTCAAAAGGTAAGCAGTAAACTGCCAGAAGTATAAATTTATTATAAAGTTTACGTTATCAAAAGCTGAATAAAAGGAGATTTCAGAATATAACAAATGGGCCTTCTTCAGGGAACAACTAATAGGTTACAACCTACAGATGTTCTGCAGCAATTACAGTAAATTAAGCCTTGCACGTTGAAGCACAGGTGTCCCAACTTATGTTGAGTGCTTTGAAACCCTCTGTCTGTCTTAAAGCAGAGTTGGAGCAGGCTGTGTTACTATACCCTCTGAAAAATAATAATAATTCATTACATTTTTTTAGCACTTTTTATACTACTCAAAGCGTTTTGCAAATTCTACTCAGGGAGGACCCAGGACACAAGCCCATGTTCTCCTTACTGCAATTCAGCACCCTCTGAAGTACTACTTGTGTGATAGGCGCCTCACAGCACAACTGTGGACTACTGAAGACTGGAAGAAAGTCTTATGGACCGAGAAATCAAAATTTGAAATCTTTGGTTCTTAAAGCAGGGTGTTTGTATGCCATTCAGTTGGTGAAAGGATGGTACCTCATTATGTGACACCATCTGTCAAACAGGGAGGAGGAAGTGTGATGGTTTGGGGTTCTTTTGCTGGAGGCAGTGTTGGTGGCATTCTAAATCAAAAGGGTTACCACAGTTTGGCTGTTATGTTAGTAAAAAGTAGCTACTTTGATGAATTAAAAATTTGAATAAAAGTTTGTACATTTAAAGATTCCTTGATTTATTTTTTATTTGCCATTGTTTATTTGTTCTATGCCTTGATTTCATGAAACATTAAGACATTAAACTGCGTGCATTTCCATAAAAACTTAATAAAATGGGGTGCTCTAAAAATTTTGACTGGTAGTATTGTCATTAACCCATCTAATTCCTGATCCTGCAGTTTGCATCAGGAAATCTGAGTCTATTTTGACAGTGAGCTCAGGGCCGTGCGGTTGTGAGGTAGCACCGTCCATTTGCAATTCTTCCGGATCAATTATTTACACTGTCAGATCAGCCTTTATTTTGTACAGTCAGCCCTGGTAAATGGAGCATCACCCCAAAGCATTACACATGCATAATACCACATTGCTAACTGAAAGATTAATATATTTTTATAGCTAGGCAGGTGAGGCTTACAGTATATAAGAATGTACAGTGAATCAGGTTTTGAAATTTGAAACCATGAGGTTGTGTTTCTGAACTCAGATCATTTGATTCTGGATCATTTTGTCTTTCTTAAGGAGACTAGAAATTGATATATTAACCCTAACGGCTTGCGAATGATTTAAAAAAACATGAGCATCCTTAACTGAATCAGTCAGAGAATATTATTTATGTGAACAGTTATTCTTGCTTTTTGACAATTAGTGAGTTATAGTGAATAAGCATATACCACAGTGGATTTGAAGCAAAGTAATCAAGATGTGATTTAAGTATAGGCTTTCAGCTTTACAAAAATACTGTATGAGCTGTTTAGAAAAGACAGACATTTCAATACATCGTCCCCCTATTTTAAAGGGCTCAAAAGTATTTGGACAAACTAACATAATCATAAATATAATCAATGACTGCCTGAAGTCTGTAGCCCATGGCCATCTCCAAGTGCTGGGTTTCCACCCTATTGATACTTTGCCAGGCCTTTTGCAGCCATCTTCAGGTGCATGTCCAATTGGGTTGAGGTCAGTTGATTGACTTGGCCTTTGAAGAATATTCCAGAACTTTGCATTGAAAAGCACTTGGTTTGCTTTCGCGGAATATTTTGTCTCATTGTCTATCTGTACTGTGACGTATCATTCTATCAGTTTTGCAGCATTTGGCTGAATCTTAGCAGATAGTATGGCCCTACACATTTCAGAATTCATCCTGCTACTTCTACCAACAGTCATATCGTCAATAAACACTACTGATTGACTTCCATTGGCAGTTACGCATACCCATGCCATGACACTGAGTCTACCATGTTTCACAGATGATGTGGTACGCATTGGATCATGACCAGTTCCTTAACTTCTCCACACTCTTCTCTTTCCATCATTCTAGTTTATATTGATATTAGTTTTCTTTCTCAAAAAAAGACTGTTCCAGAAGTGGACAGGTTTTTAAATTTTTTTTCTGACAAAGTTTAATCTGCCCTTCCTATGCTTGAGGTTTACTAGTGGTTTGCACTTTGTGGTAAAACCTCTATATTTACTATCATTAAATTTTCTCTTGATTGTAGACTTTGGCAATGATAGGTCTAACCTCCCAGAGAGTGTTCTTGGTTTGGCTAAAGGTTGTGAAGGGATTTTTCTTCACCAAGGAAAAAATTCTGCAATCATCCAGCACAGTTGTCTTCCATATTTCTCCAGGCCTTCTATAGTTGCTGGCTTCACCACTGCTTCCCTTCTTATTAAGAATGTACCAAATGGTTGATTTGTCCACTCCTTATGTTTCTGCTATCTCTTTTCTGTTATGGGTTTGTTTTGTTTTCTCAGACTAGTGACGGCCTCTTTTTACTTGCATGGATAGCTCTTTGGGCCTCATATTGAGAGTTCACAGCAACAGCTTCCAAATATAAATTCTGCACTTGGAATCAATTCCAGACCTTTTACTTGCTAAATAGTCAATGAAATAATGAGGGGAGCATCTCACACCTGGCTATGGGACAGCTTCTTAAAAAATTGTCCATAAACTTTTGTGTCCCTGAAAATGGGGGGTCGGGGGGGGGAGGGGGCTGTTTAGGAGGAGGAAGAAGAAAAGGTTGGGAGCATGCACTGATTACAGCATGTTGCCACACCCACCACATTGCAAACCACCTAGATTGAGATCTGACTGCAGCCGTGCAGCAGGTGACACCTCAGTACGACATTGAACAGTGTGTGAGGTTTTTTTACAGTGGCTGGAGTGCCAATCCTGCCAACATCGCCCCCACCCCCCCATGCAAGTTGGAGGACCTACTTGCAGGACTGGATGCAGATTAATGTCATACCCAGGACGGAGCAATAGCAGGTTAAGGGCCAATGGGGGGACTATGTGGAAAAATGGCTGTCATTCCTGAATGGCTCATACAATATTTTGGTTAAATCCCTTGAATTAAAGCTGAAAGTCTATATACTTAATTACATAATCATTGCTTCATTTCAAATCAGTTGTGGTAGTGTACAGAGCCAAAATTATGAAAGTTATGTCACTGTCCAAATACTTATGGACCTGACTGTACTTGTCTTATTTTATTCCATTTAGCAAAAATAAATGCATGTCCATGTGTGTCTTTACCTATTATAGGACATAGTATTTAATGAAATCAGTAAATCGTATCATTTAAAAAAAAAATGATAAAAATGCATGCTATAAGAGAAACTGTTTACTGTTGTTTAGGTATTTTACCGTGACCCTGTGTTAGGATACAGCGGGTTGGACAATGACTGACTGACTGACTTTGGACATTTAGTCTTTTTCATTATAGGATCTCATTAGAAGAAAACTGCATGCAAAACCATGTCATTTTCATGATTTTCATGTAAAGAAAAGAGTTTGTAATAAACGTTTTAACTAGTTGGAAGTGAGAGTACATAGAGGTCAGTGGCAGCTTGTTGCTCTACTTTTTTAACTTGAGACAAAATATTCACTGTAAACTTGTTTTTAGCCCTTTCCAGTCACTTTCCAGTACTGATTTGACAACTTACCTACTCTCTAAGTGACTTTTTCTATTTGCTAGTAATCAGTTTCTTGTAGATACTCATGGAAGGTTGGAAATAATTAGTTTTGTTGCAGTTCAGATATATGCCTCATTTACAGTTGAACCCTTTTCTATATTAAACCCATTCTACAGCAGATTTGTGTAGATACGGTTAAAATAGGTTGGTTTATTCTGGTAAATATTATATTAATTATGCTTAGTATCACTTCTTAGAGCTTGCAGCGAGTGGGAGGATGTTTGGGTGACAGGTAGGGTCTTTTGCATTTTATTTTTGGTTTAATATAAGCCTTCTAAAAAGAGAACACTGCTTCAGAATTCCTTTTTATTAAAATAAAAATCCAATCATCTGGATTACAACATTTCAGGGGCTAGGACCTATCTTGACAAATAACATCCCTAGTCAGGAATTATATATTGAGTTATTGGTGATGAGTAATATTGATAAAACAGTCTATTTTTAATAAATTCAAAAACACCTAAAATCATATGAGTAAAGAGACATAGGCAACCTCCTTGCTTATACACTGAAGCCAGCAGCCCTAGTACCCTGCTGACTTTAGGTAGTAAAGTAAATGTGCATGTTGTGTTATTCATTTTTTTTCTTCACTTTTTCTGCACTTACTAATAGATCTAGTTGGAGTCATTCAAAATCAGAAACATGTAAAAATATAAAGAATGTTTCCAGTTTAACAGAATACTGTAACCGAGTATAAAGTTGAAGTTATTTTTTGCAAATATAGTCTACGTTGTTAATATCTATAGTAATTTTGGAATCTATGATCAAATTTCAGTGAACTGTAGCTTTAAGATTTGGAAAGTTTTAAGATTTGCATGGTATGGTAAGACTATGATTGGTGAGTATTTCCTTTTTTAATCACGACAGACCAAATTTGAGCATTTTACACTGACAGGAATATTTTATTCAAATGATAAATTTATTACATTGCCAGGTTATTTTTAAATAATGCTGGTAAATAAATCAGAACTTACTAGCAAAGTTTCCAGTCACTGTCAATGCACAACATGTACAATGGTGAATGGAGCTAGCAAGGAGAAGTGTTTCACTGGTAAAACAGTAGAATGATGAATTGAATTTCACTTTGCAACTGTTTCTAATCACATTCTACTCATATAATCCACATATTTGCTTCCAGTTTCTGTGAAGTTGGCATTTTTTGCTGTGTTTAAATGTAGATTTCCTCTTGACTAATTCAGTTTTCTCCCAGAGCCAACAGTTTTTGTGGCAGTGTTAACATGCTTGTGTGTCTACCTTAAATGATGATTACCATTCCATCCATTGCAAGAGTCTACTTTGTACCTGATGCTTCTAAATTAAAAACCTGCTCCATCAAAATCTAAAAATAGACAGATACATTAGAAAAAAATCAAAACTTCTTAGTACTTTGATGAACACAAGAAAACCTTATTCTGTTTGTGTAGGAAAAAAATATATTCACTATGTTATGAAGAGAAACTGAAGGAAGGTACTGTAATTATCGTTTGTATGAACATTGCCTTATGATTAATTCTAGGTGGGTTTTATGGTTTACCTTTAAAAAATTGGCATTTATGATGTTGTCAAGAATAGGGGAATGTGTTTAAACTTGGTGTATAACGCATGCTAAGGAGATGTGGACAGATCAGCTGCTGGCTTTCTGTTGCTGCTGCCGAGCTGTGTGTTCTGCTTGTCGCGCTGAATGTCAATTATTTAAAAGCCTGTACAGCAGCTGTCCTTCTGTCTCACTGCCTTGTCTCGTGGGATGTCAAAGTGTCTTCCGAGAAGTTCACGCATCGCAAGATTTTTTTTATTATAATAGATATATATATATATATATATATATATATATATATATATATATATATATATATGGAAGCGAAGGTCATCATTAGGGGAACTTGATTAGATTTACAGGAATTCAAGCCAATATATAGTACTAGCCGGTGTAAGAATAGAAACGGAAAACGGTGAGAAAGGAATTCAGAAATCAAGAAGAAATAAATACTTCTTGAAAGACGCAGTGTGTATGTAGAATTTCCCGCCAAGCAGGATTACATGTGAAAGTGATAAATAAATCAGGCTTTCCGAATTTACGTACTATGGCCATGGCATCCTGATAGTTTTGTTGCATATATCTTGGACTTCCCGGAAATGTGGACGGTAATATGATCATTTTGCCTACACATACGTTGTTATTTTCAGCATTTGCTTGCACTGCGTCAGATAGTCCTTTGTATTGTTCCACGCACAGATCTTGTTGATGTAATCTGAGATAGTTGAGATGCGTGCCCTCAGTTTTAACATACGCATCTACAATGTACTGTTGGAATAGTTTGCCGCTGGAGTGCAAAATACTAAATGTATTCCTCATTGCTAATCTGTATGCGTAAATTTGGCATTGAGTAAGCTTTATTCGCTTGGCAGTTCTTTTATCGGGAACATGTTGTAAATCTTTGTGCCAGCCAATGTCTCCGTAAGGGAATAAAAGTGGATAAACCATAGGATCGCAATTCATATTGAGTGTGGAAATCTGCTCACAGGAGTTGCCTATGGGATAAATGCAAATGTCCCTTTCAGCAGGCGGTTTGCCATCTTCTCCGATGAAAATCGCTGCAACATCGGTGTGACATGTCGGGGCATTGTATCGTTGTAAATCCTGCCTAGGGTTTTCCTTGAAAACCATTCGTACAGATGCTTTTGGATTGGACTGAGCGATTTCATGCATGTGTTTGTATGATTTAGCGAAGGGGTTGATGGTTCTGAGTATGGAATCTAGCTGGAGAAGTACATTTTCACTGCATGTAGAGTTCGCTTTATTTTGTAAGCGTACTTCAGTAGCTTCCAATGTGCCATAAACATACAACTGTCCATATCCTGGAGAGGTAGAAGTGTTAGCGTATAGTGGAGAGATTTGGTGATAAATTTGCCCGTGTATTTTAAAACAGTATGGTCCGTGGCCAGGAAGTTGAGTTATCTGTGCACCCATGGAAGCAAACGCTAGAGAAGAGTTGTGTTCTCGAATGTGTTCACGATAATTTTTAGCCTCTGATGTTTGCTGTGTAAGAAGCTGTTGTAAAGACACAGGTGGCTCCCGCAAAGGTGGTAAAGCTACTTTACCGTTGTGGCAGCACCCCGAGTACTTGTTGGATGTATTACGCTCAGCAGGCCAGTATAGTGCATGACATGGAAGAGGACAAATAGGAATCGAGAAATGCCGTGTTGGCTGCGTGTGGGCGGGACTGGTTTTGAAGTGGAAGCAGGACAAACCAGAAGAGAAATATATATAAGAGATAAGCATGGTCATAAAGTCTTATTTATATGTGCATGTTCTTCTTTTCAAGCCTGCATATGCTGGGTTCATGTCCAAATACTTGTTAATGGTGAGCTACGTTTCAGCCAGTTATTTTACTTGCACTGAGTCCAATTTAAATGTGTGTCTGGTCAAACTTGTATGTGTGTGAATCAGAGACTGTGGTTCCTTTCTCTGATGACATTGCAATGTTCCTCTATATGTGTGGAGAGTGTTTTTGATGTCTGCCCCACGTATACAGCTGGAAATTAATCACATGGTCAGGTGGCATTCCGTGTCTCTGCTGCTGATTTCTTGCTTTTAGCAGTAAAAAGGACTGTGCACAGAGTGTTTATAGGCTTGTGTGCTACTTTGATGTCTAATCTGGACAGGATACATGCTGTACCTACTGATACCCATGATGTGCCAAGTACAGAGTGCAACAGTATCATAGTGTTTAATGTTACTTTCTCTTACAGCTCCAGAAGGCTGGGTTTAAATCTTGTCTTAAGTCACTGCATGTATGGAATTTGTACATTATTCTCATATGTATGAGGGCTCCAGAAGGCTGGGTTTAAATCTTGTCTTAAGTCACTGCATGTATGGAATTTGTACATTATTCTCATATGTATGAGGGCTTTGTGTTCTCTAGGTACACTACATTGGCCCGGTGTGAGTGAGTATAGGTTAGCTTGAAGCGTGCAAAACACTACAGCCTCCATGTTGCTTTCTGCCTTTGGTCTGGTGCCTCTGATGGACAAGGTTTAAAGTGTATTATGCAGGTTCAGTAAATGGATAGATTTTAAGTGTATTTTTCCACCTTGAAATAACTCTCTATGGCTCCAATTGATAATCACTTGTGGAGCAATGGTAAATGTGCCTTCCTTTTTCCCTTTACAGGCTTATGCTCTTAGTTGCACGCTTCATGTTTGTCATCATATGCATTTGAACTCCATTCTCCATACAGTCTGTTAGTTGCACCCTGTGGAATTAGGGTTATTTGAATTTCATCTGTGAAATTCTCTCATCATGAAGATATTCGATTATGTTGTTCAACAAAGCCTGAATCAGTTTTTGCAAATAAAGTTTGTTTTGCTATGTTGTTTACTTATCAAAGTCAACTACATTAATAAAGAATGTGATTCTTCAGAGTAACCAAACTGCAATCTCTGCAAACTTGGTAGATGTTTGAGTGTTTTCCTTTATATCATTGGTTGTCTATACATACTGTAGATCTCATCTTACTGCTGAATGTATTCGAGCATGTAATAAATACTGCTTTGTGGACATCCTTGTCATTTAGGCGGGGTGTGTTTTAATTGGTTCTTGAAGGTGCCTCATCATTTACACTGACATGGAACCTGGAAGTTTTTACCATTTGCAGTTGTCCAAAAAGTGAGAAGGGACTGACTGGAAACAAAAAACAAGTTATTTAAATGTAATAGAACTTCTCCATAATAATTCCCATTAGATTATTAATAAGTTAGGTTGTTTCACCACATTCAAGTATTATTTCATTTTGTAAAAGAAGACGTCTTGTACATCTATCCAGAATCCTTCACCTCATTTGTGAACAGCAGAGACTGAAAATTCTTTGGCCTTGAATGCAAAGATTGTCCAGTCCAGTAACCCTTAAAGCAGTTGGATGTGAGAAATACTCATATGATAATGTTTTATTTCATTAGTTTCAAAAATTAGTGAGCATTATTTCCTTTTATTCCTACAATAGTTAGCCACAGCTTATATAAATGACTCATTTAATGTTTAAGAAATATTTTGGTTATCAGCAGACAATATTAACCTGAATTATATAAGTCAACTCAGCATTGCCCCATAAATATAATTAAATAGTAGGTAATCTTTACTACTTTTATCTGCATATTCTTACCATGTGAATTTCCCCTTGGGATTAATAAAGTATCTATCTATCTATCTATCTATCTATCTATCTATCTATCTATCTATCTATCTATCTATCTATCTATCTATCTATCTATCTATCTATCTATCTATCTATCTATCTATCTATCTATCTTTACAGTGAAACTGGGAGGAATAAAGCTATGATGCAAGCTATTAATTACTGCATTAAGTAAAAAGGGGAAATAATGTATGATATACTTCTTAGAGTTGTTTATGAATAAGTTAATATCTTTAAGTGTGATTGTTAAAACTTAGCCATTTCTTTAACTTATATATTCCTGATAGATGGCAATACCTGACAATCAAGGAATATGAATAAAATAATAGGTTATTGTGCTCTTAAGTCTATGAATGTTGTGCATTGTATTGTCTGCAGTTTTATAGTGTAGTATCACAGATTATATAGCTTCTAAAAACATCCTGTAATCCTGTGCCAGTGATTCTGACAATATAATTTTAAACAAACGAGAGTACTTGTAATAGAACTGCTAGGCTCAGTTATAGGTTACATTAGCTGCTGTATACTACATGTATTTGTTTGCTGGTTCATGTTTTCTTGTTAACTGCTTTATTTTGATGAACAATAACTGTGAAATATCATCTATTTTGTGATTGTGTTTTTCAATTACTAAGTCATGGGATGTAGAGTTTTTCTTGTCTGCATCTGTCCAAGGGAGGATCAACCCTGAATAGGACATCAGTCAATCACAGAGAACACTTATGCACATGCTAACACTAATATATATCAGGGTTGATTCAGGAGACCACCTAACAGGCTTAAGACTGGGATGTGAAAGTAAAACTAAAATGCCAGAAATGAAAATTAAGTTTAATCCAATGAAATGAGCAGGCTGGAAAAAAAAACTCAGATGCAGCAGAAAAAAATGAAAAAGGATCTGTTTTGGTGAGATAGCGAGTTGGATAATAACTGACATATATGAAAAATTAATCTGGCAAATTACGATTTTTTAAAATGTTATTTTATAGGTTCATGAGCACTGCACCATTAGAATTTTTTTTAATTTGAATTCCAACTAAACATTTACCGTATTTTTTTTTTACATTTCCACCAGGAAAAAGTCACAATAATCAACCCAATCTATAGTACTTTTGTGGAATTTTCATGAGCGATTGACAAACTGAAATTTCAGCCACAAAGTGGTGACTTACATAGACAGATTTAATGGTGATTTCTGGATGAACTCCTTTTTATTTCTTAATGACTGGTCTTTAAAAGGAAGCATTCACCCTTTCAGGTTGGTGCTTGGTATTTTGAGTTCAGGTTTCCTTTGCTCATTTTTTGTTATTTCAATTTTTATTATTTCAATGCATTTTATTGTTAAAATGAAATTGTGATGCAAATTTGTGTTTACAGTTATTTGTTTGATTTAACATTAAAATTTCCTTGCATACTTTAACTGTTTAGTTAAAATGTTAAAAGTCATTCTATTTAAAGCAAGCTAAGAAAAGAAAACCATAAACTGGGTCAACAACTTGGCTGGTTAGAGCAGTTGATGGCTGCATTACAGATAATGTTCTTAATTAATTAAAATACATCTTTAAATGTGGTCCAGAATTATTACTGGAACTTATTTACACCTTAGGAAGTCATTGAAAGAGGTGTCCCAATCCAAAGTAGTGGTGTCATAACTGTGACTAAGGCCTTTCAAGTAATAACATCTAAACTATCTACCTAGACTATACAACTACAGAAAAGATTTTATTTTTGTAACCTTTGGTTATATTTCATAATTCACAAGAGGTTCTTCTTTGAGTTTAAAATGTATTCCCCAATTTAAACACTTGCCTTTTTATTTTGTTCTTATTATTCAGCATGGTGACACAATGGTTATTGTTGTTTCTCACAGCTTCCAGAGATTAAGTTCGAATCTTGGCCTGGTCAGTCACTTTGTGGAATTTGAACGTTCTCTGTTGTCTTTTGGTGAATTTTTCTTTGAGTACATTGTTTCACGCGACATTACAAAGACTTGCGCACTAGTTAGTGGACAACCGTAAATTTACCCTTTATGAGTGTGTGGGTCTGTGCATGAGTATGCCCTGAAATGGACTGCAATCCTGTGAAGGCTTAACGCATCCTTGCTCCTGATACCCTACATCCAAGAATCTGAATTAACAGGTTCAGAAGATCAAAGCCATATTTAAGCACTTGTAACATTCTGGTGTGTCCTTTGACTTACTTAACTAATTTGAGCATTGGAGTATTTCAATTTTGTGTTGCTTTTTCATTGTCATTTATCACATTTTTGTTTATTAAATACTAGTCATCCACCGTGGCTGTGCACGCGTAGTAGTGAAACAGGACAGTGAGGAGGGCCCTGCCCGGCTCCCCACTCCTGATGTCACTCTTCTCCCTCCCCTTGGCCCACAGTCTCTGCCTCAAGTCAAGTCAAGTTGGGGAGCATGCACTGGTACAGTGCGTTGCCACACCCACTACGCGTCAAAACAGCTCGGGATCCCGGTTGGCAACTCCCCAGACAGACATGCAGTCCAGTCCTACCCTCCAGAAATGACCCTCTATCTCCCGCAGCCAGGTATTACGTGGGCGACCCCTTGGCCTGGTCCAGCCACTTGGGTCCCCAACAATGAGGATCTTTTGAGCCGGATCACCCTCGGGGAAACGCACCACATGACCGTAGTGGCGTAACTGATGCTTCCTCACAATGCAGGTAATGTGCCTCATTCAGGACTCCATGAGCAACCACTCATTCAACACAAAGTCAAACCAACGATACCCAAGGATTTTCCGGAGAGACACCGTACCAAAGGAGTCCAGTCTTCATCTCAGGTCACTGGATAGCATCCATGTCTCACAACCATATAGTAAGACAGGAAGCACCAGGACTCTAAAGACTTGGACCTTCATCCTTTCGCGTAGATATCGGGAGTGCCACACACCCCTTTCCAGCGACCTCATGACCCCATGCTCTCCCAATCCATCTACTAACTTCATAGGAAGAGTCACCAGAGACATGAATGTCACTGCCAAGGTAAGTAAACCTCTCAACAAGGTCAACACTCTCTCTGCAAACAGACACACTGCTGATGGCTGTGCCCAAGAGATCATTAAAGGCCTGGATCTTGGTTTTTATCCAGGACACTCACAAGTCCAGACACTCAGACTCCTCGCTCAGTCTCTCCGATCAGAGCCTCCATTGACTCCGCGAAGATCACAGCATCATCAGCAAAGTCAAGATTCGTGAATCTTTCTTCACCAACAGATGCCCCACAGCCGCTGGACCCCACAACCTTGCCCAACACCCAGTCCATACAAGCATTGAACAGAGTAGGAGCAAGAACACACCCCTGACAAACCCCAGAATCAACTGGGAAAAACGCAGAGGTCCTGCCTCCACTCTGCACAGCACTCACAGTACCAGTGTACAGGCCAGCCATGATATCCAGCAACCTCGAGGGGATCCCGTGAACCCTCAGGATGTCCTACAGGGCAGCTCGATCAACTGAGTCGAATGCTTTGCGAAAATCGACAAAGGCTGCAAAGAAACTCTGCCGATATTTGTGTTTGCGCTCTATGAGAACCCTCAGTGCCAGGATGCGGTCGATGGTAGACTTCTTACGTGTAAAACCAGACTGCTCTGGTCACTGGTAGGTGAGCAAGTCATCATGGATCCTATTGAGGATGACCCTAGCAAGGACCTTACCCGGCACCGAGAGCAGTGTTATCCCCCTGTAGTTGCTGCAATCCAGGCGATCACCCTTCCCTTTCCAGATAGGGACGACAAGTCCCGTTTTGCAGTCAGTTGGGATGATGCCAGTCTCCCAAATGGAAGCAAAGATTGCTTGCAATGCCAGGAGGACAGCCTTACCACCAGCCTGGAGAAGTTCACCCCGGATACCACAGATCCCTGCAGCCTTTCCCCCCTCAGCTGGTTCACCACCTGTGCAATCTCAGTGAGATTGGATGGTTCACAGCTAATTGGAGGATCAGCCTCAAGAACCGTGGACCCAGTGAAATCCAACATCCTAGCCGGAGGATCAGCTTTAAACAACTGCTCAAAGTAGCCAACCCAGTGGGTCACAACTGCAGTGTCATCCATAAGGACCGTTCCATCAACAGCCTTGACTGCGACTCTACGAGGAACAGATTCAGATGTGCAGAATGCTTCGATTCCTCTGTAAGCAGGACATGGGTCGCTAGACCACAGGTGGTGTGTTACTTGCTCACAGATTCCTCTAACAAACGCCTCTTTATCTGCCTTCAGAGCCCTCGCAGCCGTCCCTCTCAGTTCCCGGTACAGACCAGAGTTGCCATTGAGCCTTGCACAGCGACTCCTCTCGATGATATCCAGGGTGCCCTGCAAGATGAAACACCTCCTTCTGGGAACACCGGTAATACCAACACAACCCTCAGCAACCTTCAGGGTCTTGTCTCATCAGGTCTCCCACATCATATTAGGATCGGCAGTCGTACCCAAATCTGAAAGTTCCTCACACAAACTGCGGGCAAACTCATTAGAAACAGCCTGGTCTTGGAGTCTGGCCAAGTCCAGGCTCATTTTCATAGTAGGTGGTAACCTACTGGACCTAAGTTGGATCCTAAGAGTAGCAACAACACGTCTATGGTCAGAATTCACAAACTGAGCACCTCTGTAAACCCTGCAGTTTTGCAAGATCCTCCAGCGTCTGTCCACGAGGATGTGATCGATCTCCTTCACCGCACCACCAGTATTGGAGTACCAAGTCCAACGATGCGGTTCAGGGTGCTGGAACCAGGATCCAGCGATTTGCAGCCCCTGACCGTTTGCAAAGTCAAGGAACACGGAGCCACTTTCACCAAGGTCACCAGACTCATGTGGACCGAGACAATCCTCATAGCCACCCCTGTCAGTGCCAGTGGCTGCATTGAAGTCGCCCATGACCAGAGGAGTGTCACCCCGTGGGCACCCATCAACCACAGAGCAAAGCTGCGAATAAAATGTCTCCCTCGCCGAGACATCACTCGCCACAGCTGGAGCATACACTAAGACAACAGACAAGGTACCCAGGGAGTGCCGTAATCTGAATCCCATAATATACTCGTTGAAAGGAGTGACATCGGACAGCATCAGAAGAAGCCAATTCGCTACAGCAACAGCTACTCCCTGAGTATGACAGCCATCAGACCAACCAGACCAATAAAAAGTGTATCCACCTACAGAGATCTGGCCAGTCCCCAGTCTACGCACCACAGAGAGTGCTCCCACTGAAATGTGGAGTTTACGCAGCTCCTCCAATAGCAGAGGAAGATGATCATCTTGCCAGAGAGACAAGACGTTCCATGCGCCCAACCTTATGGGCCGCCTCAAATTGAAACCCGAGTGCTGCCATGCAGTAGGCGATACCTCAGCACCACACCAATTCCGATTCCCAACAGACCTGACCCTATTGGCTCTCCAACAGTTTCAACTCTTCCGGGGATGGGGCTCCCGAGGGCATTCCCCCATCCCCTTCATGAAGCGAGCAGCCTTCCTTTGGGCGGCTGCAGCAGAGCTACTCCCACGAAGAGCAAAAAGGAGTCCTTTCTGTAGTCTCTGAGCTTTGTGAAGTTTTTTTACGGTGGCCGGATGCTAATCCTGCCACCAACCCCCATGATTTCCCTGCAAGTTGGAGGACTGCTTGCAGGGCCGGATGCAGTTTAACGTCATACCCAGGACATCTGAGAAGTCTCTGCCTCAGATTAGTGCAAATATATCGCTCCTGCAAGTGAAGTATGATTTTTAGCGTGATGAGAGAAGTCGCAAAATCAACCAGCATGCTCAAGCAAATTATAGAAAAAAACCTGATCTAAATCTGTTAAGTAGTTCTCTTGTTCGCTGACTAAGCGGAGTTAAGGTTACGCCCTGAGGCTGGCGTGTGAGTGAGGAGGGCCCCGCAGCCCACTGCATCTCTCTCAGATTCGTGCAACTAAATCGGTACTGCAAGCAAACTATTATACATAGCGCAATGAGAGAAGACGCAAAATCAACTGGAATGTTCAGGCAAATTATAGAAAAAAACCCGATCTAAATCCATTAAGTACAGTAGTTCTCTCGTGAAAAGCAGACAGATGTTGGATTTTTTATATATAGAGATTTTATAACTGTGAGTCATACTCAAAAATAACAGTGATAATAGTGCAATTATATGAATTAGCAGACTACAATAAATGAGTGTTTTGTAACTTTATAATGTCATGTAGTTAAACAAATTAGCCCAGATAGGCATGTGGTGGCTCAATAGCTTTCATAGACTGCAGATTACAATTCAAGTGATGTATAAATGACATTGATTTATGTTTTGTTGTTAGTTGTTATTTGTGGAGAGTCTGTGACTAATTGTTGTTATATTTTTTTTACCCACAGCATTTTTGAAAGAAGTGCTCAATGGACAGTTAAAAATCTCTGTTGAAGTCTCAAGGTAAGTTTTTTTGGCTTCTTTGTACCATGACAGATAGGAGATCTGGAACTTTGCTGATAAATTACATTGGCAGAGAAATATGTAATCATTATAATGTATAGATAATGCAGCTTTGAGGTTATTTGTACTGTAATGTTTTTTTAACTGTGTTTAATGAGCAGCACATAATTCCTTTCCACTTACATTCATTTCTAGATGAGTGACTTTTTTTTTTACTTTTAACTTTCCTTAAGTAGCTGGAGAACTTGACTGGTGTACCAGAGGTTCACATATACCTTACATGGTGTTTGACTAACTTGTATTCTGGATTCATTTTGCTGTCTGGACTAGCTGTAAGATGAATAAAAGAGGACATTTTACAAAATATTCAAAGAGAAGTGACCTCTTCATGTAATTTTGAAACAATAAACTAATCTGCAGTTGAAGTCACTAGAATGTTTCTCTATTTATAAGAGCCATTTGCTAGTTATTTAAGTTATATAAAATGTTTGCCTAAATAGTAGTGCATAGTCTATGGGAGGTTTCTACAACCCTCATAAGTTGAATAGAATTGGTATTTTCTAATTATTTCTAGCTTCTCTGACTATACATTATACTCCGTTAATGACCTGCCTTGCCAGGTATAAGGTATTGAGGGTTCATGGTTTTAAACCGTGCCTTAAGTGCCAAGTAGCATGAAAGACAAAGTACTTTATTGAATGCGCAGTGCCGTATGTTTAAAACGTACAGAAGAAGAAGTAAAGCATCTTTAAACTAAAGTTTGACAAGAAAAGTTAAGTTTAGAGAAGAAATAATTTTCTAATATTTTACCTTTATTCTATGTATGTAACAGCCTTTTTTCTTTATTCTTGTGTGGATTATTTGCTTGGAATTTTCACTAAATATTTTAAAACAAACTTTAGGCCTGAGAGATTTCTTTCTGCACATGTTTTACCCACGCTTGATCCCACCTTACACATTGGCAGCTACACTATTTTAACATAGATGAGTTCGCAAAGTCAGCAGTGCTTTCCAAAAGGAGATTGTGAAATTTCTAAAATTTGTACAACATGCTGTTTTCTAGATATCTCAGTGGAAATAAAACTTTCTTGACCAATTTCCTTGAAGAAAAAGCATGCCAAATTTCAACAAAATTGGAGCTAAATTGTTTTATGACAGACAGACTGACATGGAACCATAGTAGGAGCTTTTCTCATTATAAGCAAATGTACCTACTAAAATATGTTACTCTTGTTTGTGTGTTCAGTCTACACATGTAGAAAGAATACACAAGCAGTGTGAAAATTTCAAAGATACACCACATTCATCTTGTGTGCTTTGATCATTAATGATGTGTTTCGTCCTGCCAAATTTGTTATCATTGAGCTACTGCGTAATTATGCTGTAAACAGATTTTTAAAATGAAATAAGTTGGCCATGAGGTAAAAGTAAGAACTATTAGAGATAAAATGTAAGAATCGTGGCTAAAATGGAATGGACATGTGTAAAGAATGGAGGAGAGAAATTGAGTAAAGTGGGCAGCACAGCAAAAATGGAAAGGACAAAGAGCAAGTGGAGAACCACAGAGAGATGGATGGATTGACTCAGTGAAGACAGCCAAGAGATAGACCAGCACTTGGAGAGCAGCAATTAGATGACCCACTGCCAGTGTGCTCTGTGGTGGTAATTTTAAACTAATCTCACTTGGACCTAACAGTGAGTAGTTCATTTAGGAGCATAGCAGTCTGATTTTAATAAACAAGTACATAAGTATTTATTAAATTGAACCAACATATATAAGCAATTAAAAGTCACAACTTTGTGGAATACTTGACTAACTGTGTAGACCACACTTGGAAAAACATTGTTCTAGCGTGGCAGAAAATGAAGTGTCGCTCTTTGGTTAATCAGTCATTCATTTTTTGAGCGTAGTGTTGTTTGCTGTTTAATCATATGTCACTATTTTCTGACAATCAAGGACAGTCAAAAAAAATGTGTGTATGATGATAGTCAGAAATAGCCACTTTAAAAGGTGCTTCGTAACAGCACAAAAACTTAGCAGCTTGGCTTTGACAAGGCTGGAGTGTAGGGGGTTTGCAGTTGAACATTGTACTAATTTTAGCCAGATTTAGTCAGCAGTAAGCCAGCACTGGAAACTGATGACCATGTGCTCGGCATGTCATGGTGTATGTTGTCTGTTCTGTCTGGAGCCAGTCTCTGGAAAAACAAGCTCACAGTGTGACAGAGGTTTTCCACTGGGCGGTTTAAACTGTGCTGCATTCTCAAAAGCTGCATTAACAGTTTTGCTCCGAAAATTTAAAGACTGCCAAAGTGAGTTTATAAGGCAGAATATCTGAGATGACCAGAAAGCAATGCTGAGTCAACATTATGACCAAAGCCTTTTTTAAGTCATATGAAGTTCAGCATTGTTTTTGTTTTTCTTTTCTCTTAGAAAAAACATGCATTGCATTATCTTTTCTTATGGTATTAAAAAGATTGAATGTTTTCTCCATTTGAAGGGTTTTAGTCATAATATATAAAAGACACTGACATCTTTCAGTATCCACCTCATTTCTAACAATATTTGAGGCTATTCACAGTGCATGTGAAGGGTCGCTGCACAGTCAGAGCTAAAAGAACATGAACTCTGGATTGTTTTCAGTTATGTAAATTGTTCAGCTTTGTCCAAGCACACTTTTAGTTCTTGTCTATAACTCATGCTTTTCTGAACTACTCTGAGGCAATTGAGTAGCTGCCAAAATGACCTCATTGTGTTCGGGTACACACAATGTGGTATCTGAACTCACAAATGCTCTCTGGTGGTGAATAACATACAGTGCTGGACTTTGTACATTGAGCATGTGTGAGTATACAGTGATGTAAAAACATGTTCCCTGCATTATTGTAGATTTTCCAAGGGAATTTGGACTGATCTTTTAGCTGGTTGAGGTTTGCTGTTTCTGTTGGTTGTTTAGACTGTCAGGTGATCTGATAGAATGATCAAAAAATACAGAAAATGTCTGGGTGCATGAAAAGTGCATTGAGTCAAAGGGATCAATTACTTTTCACATTTGTAGTACTAATGTTATTTGATTTATTTGAGGTACTTGTATCTGTTATTTTATTATCTATTAAAATATTAGGATTTGGTTGAACGTCTGACAACATTCTGTGTGAAAAATATTTATCATAATTGCATGTAAAATCATACCAAAACAATTTTTTCCACAGCACATATAATGTATATTATATATATATTTATAAATTATATATATATATATTTACAGTATAATGGTAAAATGATGGCGGCACGGTGGTAGTGCTGCTGCCTCGCAGTTAGGAGACCTGGGTTCGCTTCCCGTGTCCTCCCTGCGTGGAGTTTGCATGTTCTCCCCGTGTCTGCGTGTGTTTCCTCTGGGCGCTCCAGTTTCCTCCCACAGTCCAAAGACATGCAGGTTAGGTGCATTGGCGATTCTAAAGTGTCCCTAGTATGTGCGTGGTGTGTGTGTGTGTGTGTATGCGCCCTGCCCAGGGTTTGTTTCCTGCCTTGCACCCTGTGTTGGCTGGGATTGGCTCCAGCAGACCCCCGTGACCCTGTAGTTAGGATATAGTGGGTTGGATAATGGATGGATGGTAAAATGACATTTTCAAACCTTTTTAATCCAGTTAAGGTACATGGGAAGCCAGAAGTCATTCTGATAAGACTGGACAATAGGCAGAAACCAATCCTGGACAGAGTGCCAGTCCATCACAGAGTTCACTCACACACATGCTTACTCATGCAGGGCCAGTTTGGGATTGTCACTTAGCCTTACTAGCACATTTTTTGTTCTGTTTCATTATACCATTCTTGTTTTTTTTAAGGTTTTGTTTAAAGTTTCTAGCAGTTTCTGCTGTAGTAATTTCTTAGGATTTATATAATATACTGTATATCTATATCTATATGTGTATATGTATATATATATATATATATATATATATATATATATATATAGGTATAAAATATAGTGGCGGATGGCTGGGGCCCTTACCCAGCCGGGATGTCTCGATAGTGCAAGGACCAGGGGAAAGCACTTATTCAGGGCATTATCTTCATTATTTTCATTTCCACATAGGAACTGGTGCTGGAAAGGCTCATGTTCCATTGATGTGGAAATTAACACAAGCATTCCTTACACACCAGACCAATTCAGAGTAGTCAACTGCATGTGTTTGGACTAAGGGAAGACAGGAAGACACTGTAGACCTGTAAAAACATCTTATGCAAGATAACCTGTAAACTCTTTGCAAAGAGCATCCCAACTAGATATCAAGTAGGTTCAAATGCAGTGAGGCAGTAGCTGTACACCAAAAATAAGAAAAGCTAATCTGTTTTTTACAGAATCTATTATGCGTCTCTGCTTTCAGTGCATGGTGTGAAAAGGACCTAGTAGTATAGGAAACAACCAGATTCCAGTCTAATACATTCATTCTTATGTTCTTAATTAAGCCATATGCAGCTTAGTGGGTACTGCTGCCATTTCATAGTATCCTTGATTCAAACCTGTGCCCAGTCACTGTGTGAGAATTTGCATAATCTTTCGAAGTTTACATGGGTTTTCTATGAGGTAATCCTGTTTTCCTCCCACATTATACTTGTTAACAACATAATTGTTAGGTTAATTTGACAATTCCAATTAGACCCTGAGTGCATAAGAGGGCAGTGCAGTGGATAGGCACTCTGTCCACGATTGTTTTCTGCCTTGCTATCCTGCAAATCTGAACTGTATTAACAGGTTTGAGAATGTCAGATTATCTTAATTGAGTCACTGTTTTCAAAGTATAGCATTTCTTAGCAACTCCTGCTTGTCTAAAATCTACTTCTAGTGGTGGGATCTACACCTAGAATCAAAAATGATTTTGTGTATTTTGTGCTACTTGTCTGTGGATATTTGGAAAACCAAATGATTATGTTTGGGTATCGCTGTATCTACAGCCTTTATTGTTGTGGGAGCTCTGTTTTTGATCAGACTTTCTCTACATTTATTGACAAGTAACTTGTTAATAGACCTTGGAATATAAGGAACTTGTTAATATTAAAAATGACCATAGCCTGTTCTAACTAAAGACGATGTGATATGGCTTAAAAGATGGTTAGGCATTCTTAGGAAATTTCCATGTTTACAAGCACTGCATGACAGTGAAAACTAAGGCACAGTGCCCCAAATTGTGGAGCACCGTGCTAAACATGTGTTGCAGTATACTGACACAAACTACTGTTTCTGTAAATCTTTTCAGAGTGTATTGTTTTGGCAAATGCGGGAACATTAGCTGGCACCATTCAGCCAAAATGTTCTGTCACTGGTCCAAAGAAACTTGTGCCATCAAGTAAAAGCTCTTCAGCAACAACAAGTCTTTTTATTTTATTTTCACAGTGTAACTTTTCATGCTGCCAGTCTTCCCTAAATGCCACATTCATGTAAATGTTCTTACGAGTGTGCTTTTGGAAACTTTATTTGCAGGGGAGCATGTTATTTTGCTCAGCCAAGCATACTGCTGTTTTGCTGGCAGCAGCATTTTAGGTTAATAACATTTTTTGTACATTTAAAAAAGAATATTTGCAATTATTTTGTGTTTGAATTATTCATTATGTAATTTATGATATTGTTGGATGGATGGATGTACTAATACAGTATTAGTAGTGTTTAGCTAGTTTTGGAAACATTCCCATATCTTATGCTTTCTCAGCTGCCTTAAGATTAATTAATGACATTCCCGGTTTTGAAATTGCTCAGCCTTCATAGTGCTCATGTTAAAGGATAAACTCTTAAAAGCAGTAGGCAAGTATTTCAAAAATAATGTTGACTGGTATTTGTTTTTGAGGTCTCCACTCAAAGTCTTACCATCAAAATGATCATTTTTTTTTATAAAGTATGTCATGAGGTGGTACTACCTCTTATGCTCCCACTAAAAGATATTTCTTGGAAATAATGTTCACAGAATTATCCTATATGTAAATAAGAAATGATTCCCAAGATTTCAATATGGGGCTGCAAAAGTAGGTAGAATATCTGTGGTTGAAATTACATATAGAAATGTACTGTATCGAAACATAAAGCTGTACAGATGTTACAAAAGGACTGAGCATTGTTTAATGTCAACACCATGTACACAGTGGTTTATTAACTCAAGTACACAAGAGCTTATGCCACAGAATGTCACACATATGCTCAATCTTAGGTGGCTGATTAAAAAGAGATATTAATATTACTTTGGCAGGTCCTGGAGATGTCAGCTGATATTAGGAATTGTGGTGTTGGAAAGTGAAGTCATTCAGGGATGTCTGCCATGAAATACCATAAAATCAATGCAGGATCTCTTTGATGTATTGTGATGCTGCTGAACTGTCCGTAATAAGTACTAATGCCACCTTATTATAGAGTGGAGTGGCTTTGTAGAGTGTCTGCATGTACGTATCAGGAGCAAGTAGGAGAAAAGAAAACTCATTACTAAACATCATTTCATGACAGTTCAAGGCAACACAACCTATATATACAGTGCTTGACAAGCTAAGCAGTTGGTGCCAGATTTCATAATATACACTGGAAAGACAGTTTTCTTCCATTTTGTGCAAATTCATTCTAACCTGGAATACTAGGAATGCAACACGTTTTCTTTGAAACTTAAACTGAAACCTTAACTCCTTGGAATTGCGTAATTGGGTTATGTTACCTTTGTATATGTATTACTCATCTTTTTAAAAATATTATGATGTGTTATGTCTATGTATTCTGTACTCTTCCTTATATAGAGGAAGGTGTGCCTCTGTTAATACTCTCATTTTATCATAAATTGAATACAATTAGTGATAAAGGAACTTAATGGCACCAAGGTCATCACTGGAAGCAACAAGTTAGACAATGTACGCATGGCATAAATATTAAAGTGTGTTCAAAAACTGTGCCAACGCTATATTCTTCAATGGAGTGAGTTCAGTAGGTTGGTTCTAGAACTATCTTAATCCCTTTTTAGGATTGTGGGACCAGAGGCTATTCCAGCGGGACTGGGCAAAAGGCTGAAAACAGGCCTGGGCAAGACTCTAGTCCATCACAGGAACCACTCTCACTCATACACACAAAAAAACAGAATATTTGCACACACTGACAATTTGAAACTGCTAATTAACATTACCTAAATAAATAAAGCTCTTTTGTAATCCTATTCTTGAGCTGGCCATAGTAATTTTCATGAAATGGGACTTGTAAAGCTGCTCAGTTATGGCAAATGATAGGAAATAACAGAATTGAAAGGCCAGCTTTATTACAGCCACTGGCCATTATGGTCATAAGGTGGATGTGGCACTGTGGTGGTAAATTAAGGGGTGACCAGAGTTTCAAAGTTCCAAACGGGGACACTTTTATAGCATGTATGCCCATGCATAAAGCCCATCCTCATTTAGTGAGTGCTTTATTTCATCGTCATCAGAGAGACCACATGGAAAAAAAAAACACTTTCACAAATGAATGCATAGGAGCTCACATTGTGCTTGAAGTATAAACAAATAAATGGCAGTGCTGAATGTGTTTGTCTGCTTCTTAGTCATCCTTGCAGTGCTGGTCAAATTCAGTAGATCTTTTAATGAAGGTTTCCCCGATTGATTTATAACCACGTTATTATTTGTATATTACATGGTTAGCGGGTTTGTTCCCCTTGGAGTTTTGTAAATATATTCTAAATATATTGTGAGGATTCTTGTGTCAGCAGAGCAATGTTTTACTACATGGGCAGCCTGTTAAAACCGGAACATTTTGATATTTTTCAATTATTTATCAGGTTGCATAGCCTAAAATGAGGATGTCTGGTCACCCTAGTAATAGTGAATCATTATAAACTGCAGATAACAGAGCTGTAAGATTGCTTTAATGTAAAATAAATTCTAAGTAAATGTATATTTTGCTCTGTGCACAGCAGCTTACATGCCACAGGATACTGCATTCATATCTAGGTAACCTTTTGTTTTACGTGCTTACATTTTATAATTTTACCGTTAGGAAAATCATATCATGTACCTGTTGCAACTTAAAGTATCCGGTGTAGTGAGATGCTGATATACTCCCTCTGTTCTGTTTGTGCTTAAGCCGCTGGAAAGACTTCACAAAGCAGAATCAATTTGGCTGATGTACAGGTTTCCTCATATGTGCCCATCTTGACTTGCCTAGCCTAAGGAAGATTACTGTCCCGTGCTTGCAAGTGGGCAGTGACAGGACTTCATACCCAGTCTGCAGCTAACAGAGTTTCAACAAGGGGAAAATATTCAAAACATACAAGGTAGTGAAACAGTAGTCTTATTTGCAGTTGAAGTCACATGGAATGTTTTTCTGTTTTAAGATAGACAACTTGACAGATTTGTCAATGCTTTTCAATGGGAGATTTAGAAATTTTAACACTGTAGATCTCAATGTGTTCAGGATATCATGATGAGAATTGAACTGTCATGACAAATTTCCTTGAAGAATAAGTGTACCACATTTTAACCAAACTGGTCCACAGGGGGCTGAGTTGTTTCATACAGACAGCCAAACATGGGACATTGCAATAGGTGCTTTGTGCATTATATGTGAATTCACCAAAAAAATGGTATCAACATGCAAGCTGTTAATGCCATTTCAGTGATTCATTGCCAGTTTCCTATGTTCTCATCATTGAATAATTAGTAAAGTTTGAAAATCAAGATTTGCCTGTCATTTTGGCAGGTGTTATTGGTATGTTTTTAATGTTAGAAGATAAACTGATCATGTGTATGTTAATGCAGTTGATTCTATCTATCTATCTATCTATCTATCTATCTATCTATCTATCTATCTATCTATCTATCTATCTATCTGTCTGTCTGTCTGTCTGTCTGTCTGTCTGTCTGTCTGTCTGTCTGTCTGTCTGTCTGTCTGTCTGTCTGTCTGTTCTTGTATTGAAACTTTTATAGTAAAGATGGTTAACTACACAGAAATGAGATATTTAAAGTATTTTTAGAATTCTTTTCCTGAGACCAAATGTACTTGTCTTTTTGCTCAGCAATGATTTCTGTTAATTGCATTCTGGAAAGAGAACAGACTGCTCTATTAGAATGAGGTGAATCACTATTATTTTTTCCAGGATTGGAACAATTATGAGTTATGCATCTTTTCAATGTTTTGGAGTGAAAGTGATTCTGAATGTGGAAATACATACTTTTCATTTGTTTTGTTTTTTTTTAACGCTGATCAAAAAAGAAACTCTTTTGCATGTTTGTTTTCTTGAAAGCTTATTATGTTTCCATGACTGTATACTCAGTTAAAGAGGAATAAAATTATTTGAGTTGGCCTTTAAAAGTGCCTTTATAAAATAACAGAATGGTGTAGCACAAAACAGTTACTGGTTTAAGTTGGTGTTGTTCCAAGTGAAAATAATATAAAACTATTCATTCTTTGATTTAGTATTTGCTGTGTTTTTGAGCTATATTTAGAATTGTTTATCCATGCTTCTTTAAGCTGCATGGCTGTCTGTCAAAGTTGATTCTAACTTCTTTTTCCTGTAAGTGAGTGCTTGGCAGTATTATTGTGTCCGCCAGTAGCCCATTAAAGTACATCATGTAAAATCCAGAAGTCCATACAAAAATCTGTGTTATACAAATTATAATTCACAGCATACAGTATATAATTGTGACCTACATAAATATTGTTCTGGGTTCTTATAGTAAGCACATATAGAAGTTGTATCATTTTACTTGGTCTTCAGTTCAGGTGTGCTTCTGCCAGAGGAAATTCCTCCTTCATAGTGATAAAGTGGTAAATTGCCATCTGTAAATTCATCATTCAATCCATTATGAAATGTGCTTGGTCCGGTTCAGAGCCTTGGGGGCCAGACCTATCCTGACAATATTCGGCACAGGGCAGATGCCAAACCCGGAAAAGGACACCAGGGCTAGATACTGTATCTATATTTAACCAAAAAATGTTTTGGATAAAATGTTGTAAAAAAGTTACTTTAAACTGATGATGCCCTGTGAAATTTATATATACTGTATATATTTATAAACATTTTATATATTTATCTAATATATATACAGTATATATATATACTATATATATAAAAATCATCGACCATAATAAAATAATGCACACATTTAGAGATTACTATAAGTCTTTATATTTCACTGAGCCCAAAGAAGACAACACACAATCTAATGCATTTCTGGATAATTCACAAATACCACAAATAGATGCTTTAAGTGCTGAGGAACTGGATAAACCTCTAACGCTAACAGAATTACTAGACGCTATAAAGTCACTACAAAGCGGGAAATCATCATGTATATATAAAATCATAAGTTAAAAGTGCAATGATTATGTGCAATGATTTTATGTGTCGTTTTTTTTCACGCTTTAAATCAGGTTTATTGTAAAACCTACATATATATGTTTGGTATCATTCTTTTCAGGATTTATCGAACTTTAATGTGATGTTGTTAGATTTTCAGATTCTTTTTCCATTTTTAAATTATAAACTAAAAAAATATCAAGAACTCATGTCCTGCGAGACAAGAGTTTGTGCCAATAGATTTAACCACACTCGGGGCCAGAAATAACAGACAAAGAGTAGATGACAAAGACAGCTGCTGTACAGGCTTTTAAATGTTCAAAGCACCGCACAAGATGCAGATCATGTGGTGCAGCAGCAGCTGATCGAGCAAAGAGGAGGTAAAAAAAAAAAACTATTTGTTTCCTATTGTATCACCGTTTAATAGGGGGTTTCGGAGGAGCGACCACGTCTCCTTGGGGTGCGTTCCGCCCCTCCTCTTCACAACACAAGCGACATGTATCGCAGAAAAGGGGGGTTGGTGAGCAAAGCAAGCAGGGGGTAAGCCCCCTAGTAATATATATATATATATATATATATATATATAAATTATATCAATTTTTTTTTCCCCCCACATATGTATGTTTTTTGTTAAAGAAGGCAGCCTGCCTGCCTATAAGGCACATTTCATTACATTAGAATGGAATGGAGTGCTACACACAGTTTACTAGACTGTACATTCACCCAACAACATTTTGCTTTAGCATATAGAATTTCCTTTAAAGTGCTGTAAAGTATATCTAAAAAATTAAACAAAAGTATTATTTTGCAACTTTTAAAAGAAATTTAAATAGTGACCACCGCAGAGCCATTGCTTGGATGCCTTGGCTGAGTAGATAAAAGTTATTTTATTCAGTAAGGGAAAAAAAGAATAAAACCAGTAGCTGACAACAATCCTGCAATCCTTCTACCTGGTAGAAAAAAAGAAGTTAAGCATTCTGGTGTGCTGGCAAGAGAAATTTAAATTAACTTTTATTTATGCTACAAACATGTTATATCCTATGAACTGTTAGCTGCTATTACAAATGGTTTGAGCATTTCATTTGTCATATTATACTGAATTCCTTATGACAACATCTACCCCTTGGCAAACCTAGTAAAATGACTTTAAATAAATTATGTGTAAATTAGGGATTTGTGATCAGCAGACGATTAACCATGTTACAGTCTTGCAAATCTAGATTAAAAGTTATTTTTTTGCCTGTTATGTTTAGTAAATATGCTAACAGAATGAATTCTGAAAGCAGTGTTATCCCTTGTTTTCTTAAACACTGCATGATTCAGCATTTCATTGCAGTGAAACCAAATAATCCCCAGAGAACTTCAAAGTGTGCCTAATTGTTATGAGGATATATAGCCTTGAAAACCAGTCTGCTATTAACTGGCTTGTCCTGTTAAACTTGGTTTGTGAAGAGATCTGAGTCAGCATTTCTGGATCACAAGCAGCTAATGAAGCTTTCAGTGACAGTTCAGCTGGGCATACTATCAAGTAATAGTCAATCCACACTGCACTTAGACTTTATCAGGTATACCATATAAACACAAATATATGTTTGAGATGGTCATAAAAATCACAAGACAGAATCCCAAGGGCGGAATCCAAGATGTAAGATTAATCATCAAGTGTTTTCTGTGAACATAGAGTACATTAAAAAGAATTAGTTCCTTAAATTTGCTTTTTGATTGCAGCGCAGTAGAACTATTTGAATATAAGAAAATTGAACTGTCATTTTTGTTGTGTTAATCATATACTCTTTTTATTTAGTTTATCATATTAAAAACACAGAATTAACAAACATTTTAAGGCCAGCTATCTGTGTGTGGTTCTAGAGGAATGTTACTTTTTGTAGATAAGAAGTACAAAGAAATCAAAATATGTAAAAATATGAACATGAATGTTATGGCTGTCAAAATTAGTCAAAAATTAAGGTCCAGAAATGTATTTTAAAAATAAGCAAATTGAATATATTCAAACATAGCTTAATGTGGGTGCTGCATATACATTTGTACTGTATGCTTTTTATATTTCTTGACACTTTTTACTTTTTTTGCCCTCAGTGTGTCTGCAAAGCATGACATGCTTTTGCCACAGTTGTTCAAAATAGTAGGCACTAACTGCAATGTTCAAACAAATTCAACACTTGAAAACACACAAAACTGGGATTGTCAATGGGCACAAAGTGACATGATCAATACGAAAGCACAGTTTGCATGCATAAAATGCAGACATAAATGCTACAAGATGTTTGACCCCCTCGTTTGCAATTCTGCTGTGAACAGAAGAAATTACAAAGCAGATGTAAAGATATGTAAATGTTTGTATCTTAGGCAAGTACCCTTGCTTTTATCTATTTTTATCTATTATCTCTTTATCTGTTATCTGCACTGCAACTCAAGCATAGAATTTTGTTACATTGTGTTTCATTTTTGTAGGCTACAGTATATTTTCAAATGTAGTGGGCCACGCTTGATCCATCCATCCATCCATTTTCCAACCCGCTGAATCCGAACACAGGGTCAC
Source organism: Erpetoichthys calabaricus (assembly GCF_900747795.2). Taxonomy (NCBI): domain Eukaryota; kingdom Metazoa; phylum Chordata; class Cladistia; order Polypteriformes; family Polypteridae; genus Erpetoichthys; species Erpetoichthys calabaricus. Next base: position 175,519,668 of record NC_041396.2, on the reverse strand, counting down.
GGGGGTCTACTGGAGCCAATCCCAGCCAACACAGGGCACAAGGCAGGAACCAATCCTGGGCAGGGTGCCAACCCACCGCAGGACACACACAAACACACACCAAGCACACACTAGGGCCAATTTAGAATCTCCAATCCACCTAACCTGCATGTCTTTGGACAGTGGGAGGAAACCCACGCAGACACGGGGAGAACATGCAAACTCCACGCAGGGAGGACCCGGGAAGCGAACCCAGGTCCCCTAACTGCGAGGCAGCTGCGCTACCACTGCGCCACCGTGCCGCCCTGCCACGCTTGATGAACTTTTCAAATAATTCCTTTTCTTAGTAAGAAATGCCAGTTTTATCTGTGCTGTTCATGTTCTCTATATTATACATAGTGAAAAGGTTTGAGCCTTACTGTGTGAAAAATTCCAGAAGCAATGAGTGCAAGACAGGAACAAGGTTATCAAAACTGAATCATGGTGCAAAAGTACAACAGTAAGCATACAAAGTTAATCTAGTGCAAACATATAAATATTTGGAATAAGTTAATCTAAATAATATACTACCATTTAACAGAAAAAATAGCTGTCACTTGAATTCTTAAAGTAATTTTTACCCTTGAAGTGATCATGATGTATATACTGGAAATTGACCTGAGCTGTAGCAAGTGCACCAGGTCTTAAACACTGCCTTTCAGCCTGTAGTTATGTCTGAGTTCATGAAAATCACTTTGTTTGCCAATGCAGTGATGCTGCACCATTGTAGATTCCAGTCTTGTAACTGAATACTAAAAATGTACTTTGTATTCATGCCCCCTGAAATCACACTGGAAGAGACAAAATTTCCCATGCCAAGTTGCATGGGTTAGTTTGGCAAATTTTTAAAATATTATGTATAACAGGTGACAACAGTTCATTTAAACTAATATTACAATGTAAACAATTTTTGATTATACACCTTAAAGAATGAATTCTGATTTACTATAAACAGTATAGGTCATGGAAGATCCATTCAAGTTTGTGTGGGAAATGTGAAATGGATTAGACAAGGCAACTTTGCTCGTTGAATTCAGCTATATTTTTTCATAAAGTTTTGAAAGATATAGTATGTTTTTGAAGAAGGTGAACTATAGAAAACACTGTCTGCTGTCCTTATTGTAAATCAGCACACATGCACAAAACCACACCAGTCCAGTGTGGACAGTCATGATTTCTGTATATTGCTTTGTATTACTTTGAAGCTTTCTCACATTGCAAAATGTGACCTCTAGTTATGTCCAGCTAGTTGCAATCCTAATTATCAACATTAGTTTTAAAGACAACAAATTGGAATGTAAATAGAAATCTTTCCTCAGATTTGTATTTGTACTTTTTCTACTAAATATTAAAAAATAAAAAAACAATGCATTTTTGATGAAAAATATTTATTTGGTACAACAATGCAGTCTTCGATTCATCAATACATTTTTATTCCATGACAACATGCAAAAGCGCACTTTTGTATTTTTTCACACCACTGCATTTCAGATTTGTTTTCTTCACCTCTTATCTGAATTAGTGCGTTTGTGAAGTCCAGCTTTATAACCAGGACAAAACTGGACTATCAATATATGGATTATTTATATATAAAGTGTAAATGCTGTAAAAATAATACCTTGAATAGTTTTTGTTGATCAATAAACTCCCTAGAAAGTGCAGAAAACAGAAAAAGGCTAATTAAATCAGTATTTTTTATGACCACCCTTTTCCTTCAAAACAGCAGCAATTCTCTTATGTCTACTTCAATGCAGTTTCTGAAAGACCTCCCATGGTAGGTTATTTCAAGCCTTTTGGAGAACTCTTTTTTTCTTCTATCTCTCCAAGTAATTCCAGAATGGCTCAATGATGTTGAGATCTTGGCTCTGTGGGGACCATACCATCTACTGCAGGATTTCCCTGTTCCTGTTTTCACTGCTTATATATTTTTTTTATGATTTCGGCCATGTGTTTATGGTGTTCATCATGCTGGAGAATGAAGTTGGGACCGATCAGATGTCTATCTGATGTTACTGCATAATGGTTAAGAATCTGTTTACACTTTTCAACATGTCCATCAACTTGCCAACTTCATTTGTGGAATTGCAGCCCCTAACTTGCAGAGAACCTACACCATATTTCACTGTTGCCTACAGACATTCATCTATGTACCGTTCTCCAGCAGTTCAATAGACACACTGCCTTGATCTAAAAATGTTTCAGTCTAGAACACCTGTTGCCAATTTTTGCTGCTGCCCAATCCCCACCCTACCACCACCCCCAGTTTTGGTGTTTATGAGTATCGGTGAGTCCTTTGGGTTTGTTACCCCCTCGGAGGAATGGCTTTTTGGTGTCAACTCTTCCATGAAGACCACTTCTAATAAGACTTCTCCAGACTGTAGATGGGTGTCTCTGGACATCTTCAGATTACAAAGGGAAGTAAGCTTAATGTATTTCTCATCCACTTTACTCATTTTACATGTCTCACAACAGTGTTTCTGATCCTCAGCCTTGCCTGTTTATTTGTGTTCTTGCAGAAGAACTTGGGCAGTACACCTGTCTAGAAACACCTGTCTACCACACAATTTCTGCTTGGGAGAGACTATGATGATACAATATGTCCACCTTGTGTGTTGTCTCTGTGCTCACTTTCACCATAGTGAGCATTGAGATTTTCATATTAAACACCACATCTACTGAAAACTCACCTTTTAGTACAGTTATCCCTTGCCTAGTTTTATTCCCTCTACTTAGCTGTTTTTGTTTAAGTCATTTACTTTGTTTCCACCGACACATGATGTCATTGGTTATTAGCACCATGTTGTTGCATTTCCTTAATCAGCTCTGGGCTATATGCTTATAAAGATCTCATGCTTTTACCTGGAATGTAATTTATTGCTATGTTTATTTCTTTAAGGACAGTCAAACATCCTATTGTATTGCATATTGTTTTGCAAAAGGAATATTTGAAACTCTTAAATATTGTTTTTTAATGACACACCAATCTAGAAGACATCTAATAACCACATTAGTTAAGTGCCTAAGACATTTTCACTGTATGAGACCTAGCAGAAGCATTGATTGTACCAATATTATAAAATAAATGAAGTTAAGTTGGTAACATATGCTTTTCTAGAGTGATTTGTGAGTTGGTGAAAGGTAAAATGGAGAAAATACATTTAATTGAATGAAAGAAAGATTTAGATTTGAAAGAAACTGTGCAATAACAAAGCCAGGGAGTAACAAAAGTGCATTCATTGAGGATTGCAAGAAAATGTAGCCTCATTTGTTATTCACCAGACATGGGGGAAAAGAAAAACAAGACTGGCTAAGAGCATTCTCAACTCTTTTAATTTTCACATAGTTTCACACATTCATTGATCACATATTCAAACCTGCTACCACACCTTGTCAAGTAATTTCATACTTCAGTACTTACATTCACATTCACTCGACTTTTTTCAGGCAGGCTTACTAGAATTTTTAGATGCCTTGATACACTTCCTGCTCTATACTGATGTAAACTCAACTGTTTTAGGTTGCTTAGGCATTCCATATTTCACTTTCCACTAGCTGTTAATTGCTTACAGGAGGTACACTCTGCTCTTAGAGGCACATCAAACCCATTAATCAAAGGATACAAAAGAGGCACTAAGGCATAAGCCGTTAAACAGTGTTAAGATTTAATATGATTCTTACATGCACTATGTGTTTAAGTTATTCCTGAATCACTGCTGTAAAGACTGTGATAGGCTTTTATTCTATATTTGGCTTTCAATTCTACATTCATCAAAGCAAAAAGAGCACAAATAAGGGCCTTACATGGAATATCCTTGTGCAAAAAATTTTTTTCACCTTTCTTTGGCTGAAAGGACTTAATATATTTTTAATTTTGATATTAAAATGATAAATAAATTAAAATAGATCAAATATGTATTAAAATAGGTATCTCGTGTAACTATAATATAATATAATATAATATAATATAATATAATATAATATAATATAATATAATATAATATAATATGGGACATAGAACTTAGTGCTACTCATGCCTCACAACTTCTATGACAGTGGTTGAAGTGGCTACTGTCTCTGTTTGAATTTTCTTTCCACATCCAATAAAAATGCAGTTTAGATTGAATGGTGACTCAAATGTAAGATACTGGTAATCTAGACTGGCATTCTCTGCAACTATTGGACTAAGTAGGTAAGAAAAGAATGACTGAAGGCATGAATAGATATTCATCTTTTTATAACAAAAACATAACCTGTATTATTTTATTTGGGCTTTAATCCCTTACAATTATACATGTCCATAGTAAATGTTAGAGCTTGGTTATTTAACATACAGTGCACATGAGGCATACTGAATAAAATTACCAGGCTTTTTGTAACTTTAAACCTTGCCTAACTGCAATGACAGTGTATATGTCTGCTAGCAGACCAATTTGTAATCTTTATAGATAACAAAGCATTAAAATAAAATCTTTTATCATTAATATGATGTACGCAATTATTCCTCCCTTTTTGATATACTGAATTCCACCCATAGTGTTGCAATGCCAGTGGAAAAGTATGCAGAACACCAGGATTACGGGAATAGCACTTAGGAATTGTGAACAATTTATATTCTGCTGGAATGAAGTGCAATTTCATTTAACATAAAAACATGATGTCACTTTACTCAGAGAATGACACTTTTTGGTGTTTGCATTTGTCATGGTTGATGAGATAGAGGAAGTGAGACTTATTCTCTGTGTAGACAAAGAAGAAAAAGGGCTGACAAAGCAGTGGGTTTGGCGCATCATTATTAGTTTCAGCAGCAGGAATAAGCTTTGCCTGCTGGAATAATAAATGCCAAAAGTAGCTCTTATTTTAGGTGGAAAGAATTTAACTTTGGGCACAGTATTCAAATGCAGATTTCAGTTCAGTCCGAATTTGCTTGCTGCAGCTTATCCTGAATGCTGTTTCATTTAAGGACGTGCTTTATGTTTATGCTTAAGCAACCATTTCAGTTTGCAAAAATATACCTGTATTAATAAATAAAGGAAAAAAATTAGGATCAGGATGGCTGCTCAGCTGATCTTTAATCAACAGAAGAATTCTAAAGTCCTCTGAAAAATGACATCACATGCAACATGTATTATTTATCATTGAGACAGAGCTATTAAGTCACTATACTGAAGATTGTCAAATGCATTATTCATTTGGTGTAAAATGTCATTGCCAGCTCTTAACATTATTTATTGTTGTGTATATATTTCTTGCTTTCATGAATGTTTTTTCATGACGTATTGTCTCGTTTGGGTGTGTACAGTACATTGTACTAAACGGGTCCCTGTTGTGCGCTGTTAGGACACTGTCTTTATAGATGAACAAATATCTGAAATTCTGTTAAACAGCATTTGTATGCGTCTTGGAATAACAGGAAAGTCATGAAAAATGAACAAGCCAAAAAACATTACTAAAAATTCCTTGAAATTCTAAAAAAATTTAAATGGTGCTTAAAAATATTGCAAAATATTAAAGTAAATTCATCCAATCTTTCACTGACAAAACACTGACATCTCAATTTAATATTACATTTAATGACCTCACACATTGATATCACCTTGTGTTGTGTTCTTTGTGCAAGCATGTGTCTGAACTGGTATAGATATATACTGTAGTAGCCATTAGCCGGAACATTGAATTGTTAGTGTTAAGTGGTAAATAGTTAGAAAGGTAAATTACTTTGTGTATATTAGATGTGTCACTGTCATTTATCAAGCAGTTAAAATGCCAGAAAACTGCATGCTTAACTTGAAATTGTTTGAAAAAGCTGACTTCAATGATTGGCTTCAACAGGTCAAGTCAAATGACAAGTCAAATAAGTATATGGCTGGGTAACATTACTGTATGAAGAAGTTTGACATTGGAAATATGGGCGAGTCCTGTCTGAAATGTCATATGAAAGAAAATAAACATTATGAACTGAGGAAGTGCAAGGAAGCCAGTAATTCTATTAAGATTTTTTTGGACCTTTTGCAGAACTATCATCCTATCTGACTTCAGCACCAGCAAGCTGTTCAAGTGTCAGTTGATTAGCTGGCAGTAGCGCTAGTGAAAACTCTAGTTGGGCTAGTGATACTTCTACTATATCACCATCTTTGTCTTCATATGCGACAAAGTGAGGTCTCTGGGTGTTAAATGTGTTCGACAAGCATTATTCATACAAATCATGGCGAAGAAGTGGGTTACCTTTTTCAGGAAATGTTCCTGATAGTGAGATCATAGAGCATCATACAGTGTGACTGGACAAATTTCCCAGAGTACTCCACATACTTTTCATCTGTGACAATTTACTACCGGAAATATGCGAAAAATATTTTTATAATCATCTATTTGCCTAATAGATATTGGGTTGCTAGAACCCCAACATAGCAAAGTTTCTGTATTTTTACTTGAGCTTTAAAGTGTTGAGTGTGTAAACTGCTTGGAAAAAGTGGTTGCTTTTTTTCGTTATTTCTTTGTATTGGTCCTACCCCTAATTGCATAACTGCACTATTACTCTGGGTAAATAGCGTGAGCTTCAATGTCAGATTTTGTAACCGGTCAGCGGTTTAAAATAGGTCATATGTTTGAGTTCATATGTGTTTTTATCAGGATCATGTAATTTTGCTTTAGATAGTGTCGCAGTTTGAGGCCCTTATCGTCCTCTTGAACCCTCTGACTCGACTCCAGACACCAGGTAAAAGTCCAAATATTACTTTTATTTAGACAATATAGTACACAAAGCGCCCTCCACTCCACAATAATCATAAACTAATCAATAAACACACTATAATCAATAATCAATCCTCCACACTCCTAGACACTTCGCCACCCTTCCTCCCAGCTCAGCTCAGCGTGCTGGTTTCCCAGAGTCCTTTATATAGTCCCTGACCCGGAAGTGTTTCTCCCTTCTGTCCATGTGATCATGAACACTTCTGGGTCGGATAAAAAGCTCCTTTCTTCAACCCGGAAGCACGTTGTTTCCTCTTGTCATGTGATCATGACACACCTCCGGGTTATAGGGCAAATAAGAGTCCGGCAGCCTCCCCACAGCGACTCCTGATGGTCCCCATGGTATCCAGCAGGGCTGTGCATATAAACTACAAAGTTCATGAGGCCCTGCTGGAACTTGGGGAACGTCCACGCTGTTGGGAGAGCTCCACCTGGCGGCCTGGGGGTGATGGCAGGAATATTTAGCCGGCCACACACCACAATAGTCAGAACCATTGTGCAGTGTAGTCCTGGATTCTTGTGCATTTTGGTACTGATAAAACATGGCACTGCCTAACTTTCCATTTTATTACTGGGCAGCAAATATGCAAGCTCTAAAGACCTAGACATTGACACATATTGATGAATATATACAAGTCTGATCTGCAATAGAAATGAAATCTTTCTGTACTTCGTTATATGCCCTGCTTTATGCCCCCAGTAAGTATAAATTATCGTCAATATACTCCTAATCCAATTGTCCATCTATCACTCAGAATATGGAACCAATGCAGGAAACATTTTAAGACAGAGAAGCTCTAATCTATTGCACATCTATATGATAATCACCTTTTTCTACCCTCTGAAACCTACCTAGTATTTAATGTATGGAATAAGTCTGTAATTGAAACACATGGAGAACTGCATATAGATAATGTCTTTGTATCTTATGAACAATAATGCTTCAAATTTAACTTCCCATCAACAGAATTTTTCCACTACTTTCAAATCAGAAATTTTTCTATAAGGAACCTGGCCAATGTTCCTCACCTTTCACCCATTTCTTTTTAATAGGCAATACTGGTCAGTCTTGAAGACTCAGACAGCATCTCAACAATATATAAAAACATTTTAAAGTCCCTTCCTTTCAAAGATTCCAGGGTATGGTTAACATTTTAGAAAAGGAATGGGAGGCAGCCATGCATAGAATACATCTCTAGCTACATATGTGCAAAGCATTGAATCATTCAATTTAAAATCTTTTATCGAGCACATTTATCTCATTCAACATTGTCAAAAATGTGTCCAGGGCCACATTCAGCATGTGAACATTGCAATCGAGCTCCAGTCTCACTGGGCTACATGTTTTGGACATGCACAAAATTAACATCATTCTGGAGAAAATTCTTCAAATGCCTATCAAACAGCGTTAGTGTCACAATCACTCCTAACCTATTAACAGCTGTATTTGGTGTAGTCCCAGATGGATTAAATTGGAGAAGGACAAATTGATTTTAATTGATTATATTGCACTACTAGCACATAGACTTATCTTGCTCAGCTGGCAGAATCCCATCCAACCTGTTAAATAAAAGTCAGTTGGGTAACTGATGTGCTGTACTATTTGAAATTGGAAAAAATTACATTCTCACCTAAATGATCTGTTCAAAACTTTTTTTAAATATGGCAGGATTTAATTAATGAAATCTTTGAATGAGAATTTACAGTATATCAGGGAAAATGACATTCTCCTTTTATTTGTTGTTTTTAAAGATTTGCTTAAGCTGTTGGCTCTTTACTCTTTCTCTCTGGCAGGGGTTGAATCATGGTTTGTTAAGTTTGACTTGAGTGTATGGAGTGTTGTTTTAATCAAATAAAATCAATAAAATAAAAAAAAGTCATAAAAAGTTGTGGAATGTGAAATCACTGCAGTATTAGAATTCTTATTTATGAATTATTAAGAAGAAAACAGTAAAATTAAAAAGGAATAACAGAGAGTATAGCATAGCAGTACAGTGAAAAGCAAATATGCAAAACAGTGCATTCGTTAGCAATCTTTAACTGTATTATTATTATAGGTGCGCTGCTGCCGCGCAGTTAGGAGACCCGGGTTCATTACCCAGGTCCACCCTGCGTGGAGTTTGCATGTTCTCCCCGTGTCTGCGTGGGTTTCCTCCGGGCGCTCCGGTTTCCTCCCACAGTCCTAAGACATGCTGGTTAGGTGCATTGGCGATTCTAAATTGGCCCTAGTGTGTGCTTGGTGTGTGGGTGTGTTTGTGTGTGTCCTGCGGTGGGTTGGCACCCTGCCCAGGATTGGTTCCTGCCTTGTGCCCTGTGTTGGCTGGGATTGGCTCCAGCAGACCCCTGTGACCCTGTGTTCGGATTCAGTGGGTTGGAAAATGGATGCATGGATGGATGTATTATAGGTAGTAGAAATAAGAGCACCACCTTTATTTAAAACATTTTCCTTCTGAGGATAAAAACTATTTTTATGCTTCTGAAACATCAACCACATCACAAAAGTAAGAATATTTTGTCTCCAAGCTGGTTGCAGTCTCTTTATCGTGGCACAAAGTTTTTTGGCAGTGTTTGATATAGATCTCTTTGATTGATGATGGGTCATATCCTATAATTATAATAATTGATTACAAAGAGACATATTATATACATTTTCTGAATCTAGTGAATCTAAGTAATTCAGTAAGCCCTGCACAATTGTAGAGTCTTGGAGCTTGCTTCAGATAACATTTATTTAGCATTTACTATGTATTCTTTAAATATTTGTGATCCAGTATTAGAGTGGTAAAGAAAATTTAATTAATCCAAAATGATCCTTTATCATTCACTTTTTTGTTGACTTGTTTGTTAAAAAGTATGATGCATTACAGTATTGTCATTATTGTTCTATAAAATGGTCAATAAATATATCTAGTGATTAATTTAGATATATTTCCAATGATATTACCGGTGATTATCGGGCATTTTGGGTCGTTTAATGTAGGCCACCCTTGCTTCATCAACCGTGCCAGAGTTGACCAAACACTAATTGTCCATAAGTAACATTATTCACTACGTACAGTAAATACGAATTGCCTTCCCAGGTGAACTTTCAAATGAAAGTCTTAATACACTACCAAGGAAGCATACTTTTGCCATTGACTGAGGTTGAAGCTTCTCTCCATCCTTGACGAATGTTTCTTACTGATAAATCTGCATGTGTGCCTGCACTGGACAGTGGCAGTGGTGATAGAGTCATCTATTACCTTCAACACCTGATCATGGTGCCATTGGTAGCATCCCATCCACCTCCCATAATGTCATTGAGCTGAGAATATATTCCAGTGTATCCCATCTCCTATACTGGTAACATACTGCAGTATCAGACTTGCCAACAAAGAAATGGATGGGGTGAGCTGGGGATGACATAATAGACTGAGAGTGTAAGGAATTTGGTGCAATGATGCTTAGCCTGTTATATCTCGAACAAGAGATCTTGCTGTCCAGTGCCTGTTTATTCCCTTTTCCATGTTCTCTGTTTTTTTATTCCCACCACCCTACTAGAATATACTGTACTTCTTCTACCTCTAATTTCACCTTGTGTTGGACAAGTTTATACACCATTCTGTGCCTTAAGCCTTGTCTTAACATGGTATACTAACATGTACTGCTCATCCTGAAAACACTGTCATTTCCACTTTTCTGTCCATTCACACCTCTTTGACGGTTAAAGACACCATTGGATCACTGGACCTCCAGTAATGAAGCACTTTCTTATATAGGTAACCATAAATTCCTCCTCCTAGCTGCTTATGATGAACTACATGTTACCGCTTATACAAAGCAGCACTGCACAGGCATTTAACTGAGTCAAATAACACAATTTGAGAGAGGCCATCTAGTTGGTTCCAAATTGTAGGTGCATCAATCATAAAAACTGCAAAATTATTGGTGTCAAAAATAATAATAGCATATAACAAACAAGGGATAACTGCATCAGAAGAGAAACAAAATAGAAACAATTATCTCAAGTGAAAGGGAGAAATGGACACTTCACATGATAGGTGTTAAATGCCAAAAAACCTCAGCTGTTACCAAAGAATTAACTCTGCACCTCTATGACCCAGAAAAAGAAACTGTATTTTCTAAGCTTCATAAAGCTGCTTGTATCCAAGGCCAGTGCACAACATTGCATAACCTTGTGTAAGTAGCATAAAACCTGAATCACTAAGAAATTGGAAAAAAGTAATAGTGTCAGATAAGTTATCATTCACCCAGTTTTCTATATTTAGATAAGTTTAAGTTTGGAGAAAGCCAAAGGATGCCTACAATTCACAATGTCAGTTGCCAACTGCTTAACATGGGTGGGAGATCCATAAAGGTATGGGTAGACATCTTCTAGGTTCAATGACTGCCCTGTGGGGTTGTATAACAGACAATGGTTCAAACACTGCTCTCTCATGACGTTTTCCTATTGTAGTAGGATTTTGCCTACATACTAATTCTATAATATGGAGTGGTTTCATAAACATCATGGTGAACCTGTGTGCCTTCCTTGGTTTCCCCAGTCACTAAATCCAGACTTTGAAGTTTGTGGGAAGTTTACCTCCTTCATACCTTTCATGTATTTGAATACACAGATCAGGCATTTTAAAAAAAGTACTCTGAGAAAGACTGATGCTGTTCTAAATGCAAAGACTGGTTCTACACTTTATTAGGTATATGATATTAATGCATAGTGTTTCTGTTATTTAGCTTACTGCTATTGGCCACCTCCACAGATCATAACTAATCAACTGAAAGCCCTCAAAGACATACAATTTGCCTTTGTAATAGAGTAGTGGCTTTCTTATTTGGAAATCATTTAGGTACATTAGTTTCTTGATTATTATTATTATTACTGTTTATTACCATCAAATTTTCCATAAATGCTCTTATGCAGGGGTACTCAATCACGGTCCTGGAGGTTCGCAGTGGCTGCAGGTTTTTGCTCCAACCCAGTTGCTTAATAAGAAGCACTTACTGCTCAAGTAACACTTCTGCTTCACTTTAGTTGTCTCGCTCGTTAAGATTTTGAACCCTTATTGCTTATTTTAGTCTTAAACAGCTATAGTCTTGGTTTTTATTTGCTCCTTATTAGCAGTAACATGCAAATGACAAAAGAGACCAGCATTTCTCCATTTAGCTTGTTACCATTTACACCTCTGTATTTATTGTGCACTAATTGGTTTAATTAAATATTTGGAAGGAAAGTGAAGAGAAAAAAGTGAAGGACTAAGAATCACTTGTCCATTTTAGCGTTCAGATCATTCGGATGATATCCTTAGAAAGAGAAAGAAAATACAGGATATGAGAATGAGCTGACATAGTAGAGTTGAAGCACTAACGAGCCATGAAATTAAATTATTGGCAAGAATTGCTTTCTAATTAAGCAACCGGTTTAGAACAAAAACCTGCAGCCACTGCGGACCTCCAGGACCGTGATTGAGTACCCCTGCTCTTATGTGTAGTTGATGTGTGTTGGATTTGGTACTAGGGCCCTGCACTCCATCTGTGCTGACTTGGCCAACATGTTAATTGGAAATGAATTAGTACACAGTAAGTGTTCCAAGCACCAAAACAAAATAACTAAAACTTCATGTTTCCCTAAGGGTTTCATCTCTTTATTCCTTCATTTGTTCGTACTAACAATGATAAAGTCCCAGACTCCCTCCTTTCTCTGGTTTCGAGCCAGCTCTGCTAAGGGCACAGTTACAGTGCTCAGAATGTGGTTATTGAGCATAAACTGCATTCAGACCTTTACCTGATGCACCTTAGGTAGCCTTCAAAAGGGTGTCTGAAAATCATCTATCTGGACAATCATATATACACTTCATATAAGATTGTTATATGTTTTTTGATGAACTTTGCATCTTCATCATTACAGCATTGTTTTTTTACACCAACCCCACAACTCATTTGACTAAAGTCTCATAAATTTCTTTCTCTTGTTTTGTGATTAATGTAATTTTAATATCTAATATAGTGAAATAGCTGGCATTAAAGAAGAAGGGAAAAATACAAGTTTCAGATTTGTCTAATTTTCTGCATCAAATATATTCAATTTTTTCTCACTCATACTGTATGTTTATTTTCATTTCATTGATTAAACAATGAGCCGGTATTTCTGTAAGGACACCAAGTAATATCTTTGATAACATTTTTTGACATTCATTTTATGAGCCATCTTCAGGACTGACATATATTTGTTTTCCCAGTGAGGAGTGTGTAACACTAATGGAATGTTATTATCTTTGCTTTGACAGCATGTGTGAGTGGGCAGATTTTTTTACGCTGATGCAGCTCCCCAAATATGTTTGCACACATTGCAGCTTGTTGCAGTTTTGTGCTGAAAGAAAAAAAACTTGTGAAGTATTCTTGGCTAATTAAATAAAGATTGGATGATGATGATGATAATAATAATAATAATAATAATAATAATAATAATAATAATAATAATAATAATGAAATGGTTTCAGAAGAGCAATCAAGAGTAATGGGTCCTATAAAAAATAAATGCATTCTGGTTTTTGAATTTCATCTATATGAGAATCTTATTTGTTGCTTAGATAGAAGGACAGTGTTGTGTTAAAGTAGAATTAAGGCTTGCTTTATGGTGATTGCTCGCTAGCCAACTTGTTTTTTTCAGTCAGGAAGCAACACTGAGCATTTAACTCTATGGAGGAATATTTCGGACTAAATGAAATAAAATAAAAAAGAACTGTGAAATGTGACAATAAATAAAGAAAAGGAGGATGAAATGTGAGCATAAATAAATAAATGTGTCAAGGAATATGTTTTTGTTTATTTGTTTGTTTGTTTTATTTTATCCGTTATATTCCTCTAAAGGTAACATGAAATGCAGCTTGAATTTAAAACTGTCACGTTCATTCGTCAAAGCTGAGCGGGTGGTCTTTAGTGAGTGCTGTATTTTAATTGGTGAAATGTCGGTATACCAGACTTAAACCTTCGGCCATCAAATGCCACATTTACAGTAACACATCAGATGTAGGCTCCTAATAATTAATTTGGAGTATATATAATTAAAGTAGCTATTAGTAGCTAAATATTAGATTTAATATTAGAAGGCTGTCTTTTCCGCCCATGTACTGTGCTTCTGTTAAAAACACTTTTAAAGCCAAAGCAGTTTTAACAAATACATCATTTATTGTTGATCAGTTTTTATAAGGTTAAATTAAGGTCCATTTTTTCTCAGTTAACAATTTAGCACATGTGTTGATAATACTAGATAGAAAGCTTCATGTCATTTCTTAATCTTGTTATAGGGTTGCAGTGAGGCAAAACATATCCATATTACTAACCGAGAATGGTAAACCGGAAGGCATGGACCCAGGTACACGGCGGTGGATGCAGGAGACATAGTGCGCAGACACCTACAGCGTGCGTCTCATAAACCGCAAGCGAAGTCTGATCCACCGTGAACGAAGGAGTCACGGCTCAAAAACGAAATAGCTCAACTAATGCCACACAGAAAAGAGGATTCTGCACTGCACCCCAGAGTCAAACGGAAGACACTACTGGGTCCGCAAAGGTCCACAAAGATAGTATGGAAGGCACGAGAAAATACGAAAGGCGCAGGCGCCTACAACGCGCTTCTGAACTAAACGTCCACACTACACAGCATGGTCCGGGTAATAAGAATAAACGAACTCTCCGTATTAAACGTACGGCATCCTCACACGTCCAAACCATATAGCATATCTGAATCACATTACAGTGATGCATTATTAACAGCACAACCACAGAAAACGCTCCGTATTAACAGTAAGTGCAATTATCCATATTACTAATGGTAGACAACGGATAACTAATGGAGTCACGGTCATGGCTCCAAAACGATCCAGCTCAACTAACGGAGCTACAAAAGCGAGCCCGCATGGATAAAAACAATAGACGTAGGCGCCTACAACGCGCGTCTGAAACCGCGGAAGCAAAACTGTCTCGGCTCCAAAACCAAACAGCTCGACTAACGGAGCTACAAAAACGAGCCCGCATGAACAAATACAATGTACATAGACGCCTACAACGCGCGTCTGAAACTGCAGAAGCAAAGCAGGCACGGATTCAAAACGAAAGACCACAACTGACGGAGATATAAAAACGAGCCCGCCTGGATAAAATCAATGAACGCAGGCGCCTACAGCGCGCGTCTGAAATGCCGCAAGCAAAGGAGTCCCTGCTCCAAAATGAAACATCTCAACTAACGGACATACAGAAGCGAGCCCGCCTGAATACAATTAATGAACGTAGGTGCCTACAACGCGCCTCTCAAACAGCAGAGTCAATAGATAAACGGCAAAGAAAGGAACGACAGACGGCCGCTAAACAATTCTGCCAATTAGCTGACAACGCATTCTGTAATGAGTCCATTATTAGTGAACATTCATTAGGATTAATGAATATACTTCCTTTGTTCGTCATCTACACCTTTACACTCCAATATATCTCATACATTCATCAATGTATTTCGGGTTGCACAACACCGGGGGTAGGTGAGCGAAGCGAGCAGGGGGCGGAGCCCCCTTGTCATAGCAGAATCATAAGCAAAGCAGGAACCAACACTTGCTATGCCACCAATATCTCAGAGGGCATGCACACACCCACACACACACCAGACCACTTTTGGGTCTATTTTGTTCAAGGCTGAACTGACTTGTTTGTTGAAAAAGTTAGCGTACTGTATTTAAATTAAGATAAAATGTCATGATCAAATCAGTCACACTAAGGAAGAAGGGCTTTAATCACAATCAGACAATTAGATGTTTCACTCAATGTTATATCTAATAGAAAGCATCTTGCATTTTGTCCTATTTTGGTGTGCTTTGTGTTTACTAAAGTATTCAAATCATCCATTTATTATCCCGTCCTGCTTTGTCCAGACTTACATGCTTAGCACTGTTGCCTCACATCTACTGGAAAATGGAGGTGCATATTAGGGTGATTGGTGACTCTAAATTGGCCCAGTATGAGGGACCCTGTAATATACATAGTTGTTTCACATAATGGATAGATACAACCTTTTATGTTTATTAGGAAATTGGTAAATAAGTAGTATTACAGTATACCACTTTTTTAAGACTGTTTAATTCTAAACCCAACACAAAGTGTATGATTCAGAGGTGCAGATAATTGCTATTCCTTTCTCTGTTTTAGAAGAATTTCATTCAGACTTCAATTAGTAGTCATGCATGCTGATTGCAATACAGTAAAAGTGTATCACATCACAGTTTAAGTCTGAATCAACTTGGAGCAAAAGCAGTAAACCACAATGCCCAGTTAAACACAGAGTTCTATTGCAGCCAAGAATCATACTCCCTATAGATTTACTACAAAGCAAACTTGGTATCTAAACTGACTTTCCAGGGTCAGGAATAAGGTCCCACTATTATGAAGTATGTAATTTTAAAACTACTGTCGCTTTCCAAAAAAAAAAAAAGTACCATATAAATTATGATCTGCTTACTTGCAGAAACTGAGAAGGAACCGAAACTGAAAGTCTTTACAAAAAGTATGTGCCATCACCGCATATTTTGACCACAGAGCACCACAAAACTAAACATTTTTATTAGGATAAATGTTTTCTCATTTCATATCTACCAAAGCATAATGTAGTATAGTAAGCAGTTAGAATGGATACATGCACAAACTAGAATTTGTATTTCAAATTGGATTTGCATTCATTAATTTAATAAGTTAAACTTTAAACATTGAACCAAATAGTAAAGCTCATATTCAAGGTTTGCTCTGTACTTCTTGGCCTCAACAAACCTGAACGGGAATAGCAGTGGAACATAGATGGCTGGGTGTTTTTAACAAATTATATTATGTTAGAAAATTGATTAACATATTTTAAGATGTATTTCAGTGCTGTTTATTTGGTACGTTTTACAGCTAAATTTAATACAACATAAGCTGGCAATGTAGTCTTGTATCTAAGATGAAATGGTCCTATATGAACAAATCACAGAAATTCACATACATCTTTGAATGTAGATGTTTGTTATTTGTTGATATTAGACTGTTTGCAAAACCTTAGAAATGACAGGCTTTGTTATGGTAGTGTTTAGTGATGGTTTCTGCAATAGATGGTAAATCAGATCCACATCTGTCTACAGAATTGGACTTACACCCAAAAGACTGCTTATTTAAATCCCACATGTGGCTGATAGTGTGTCATAGAGTAGGTTGTTTAATCAAGCTGTGTTATAATTTTAAAGGAGTTAGTGTAAAATTTATCTTGAAGTGATTTGGTATAAATAGTGCATAATCTGTAATCACAGTGCATTTTTCTGCATGTCTGACTTGCAAATATAAATAAATAATTGGGCAGATAACATTTGTCAGCACCTTTAACCTTGTTGCAAAGCATAACTAAGTAGAAAAAGAAAAAAAACTGTTGACTTATGTAGAACTGGAATGAAATGAAGAACTAATCTTGAAATTGTACACATGATTTTTATCATATTTTGTAAAATGCCTTGATAGCCTCTATTCCCTTGTGGCCTACTTGTGTCAAGTCTGTTGTTTTTTTTTTTAGACACACACTCTACAAAATGCTTCTCAGCAATTTAAAATGACACTTTGGCTATCTCCTTGAAAATATAATTGGACAGTTGATGAGAATCAGTCTGCCATGAGAAAAAGATATTACTAAATTGGATTTTTTTTTTTTTTTTTGCTGAAAGCCCCTCTTTAAAAATTCAGCCTAAACTGTACCAGTGTGAAAATAATGCACGTGAGATAGAA
Organism: Erpetoichthys calabaricus; assembly: GCF_900747795.2. Taxonomy (NCBI): domain Eukaryota; kingdom Metazoa; phylum Chordata; class Cladistia; order Polypteriformes; family Polypteridae; genus Erpetoichthys; species Erpetoichthys calabaricus. The sequence goes on along the minus strand of NC_041396.2, from coordinate 175,502,121 downwards.
GGTTGAAAAGATGTTAAAGATGAATAAATAAAAAGGAACAAGGCACCTTCTGTTTCATTGTGCATTCAGTTAAATTCTTCAAGGATGAAATATGCACGACACAATGATCTCTGGCTTTTGGTAAGCTGGCTGTGTTGTAAACGGCGAGCTTCAGTGGCAGAAGGCAAGTCTAGCATTTTTTTTAGCAGAAAGTAGGTCAGCTGCTGACCTCACTGTAGTATGAGGCAGCAGTTTACAGCATAACCAGCAACTCGAGGAAACATGTCACAAAAAACATAAACTTGCAGTGTAAACACAGAGTTCCTGTTTTACTTCTGGTTTTGCATGATGAAAGAAGCTGCATTACATTTGTGAGCATGTTTGCAATAAAACAGCAGACAAAGCAAAATGCTACAGAAATGAACTATATATGGCATGTACTACATGCTTTCAAAAAGCAACCTTTGCAGAAAAATATTTCAGCTTGTTGGGTTTTCCTTTTTTAATTACAGAGAAAACAGGGCATGATCTAATACTCTAAATATAGATCCTGCTTAGCCCATTAACCTTGAGCTACTAATAGCGACCAATGATGTAACCAAACCTTTCAGTTCAGCATTTCTACTAATGTTATCAGAGATGCCTGAGCAGAGTTTGAAATGACCTGACTGCTTTGCAGTGCTTTTTAAGTGTTTGTCTGCAAGCAGCTGTTCATTATCCACCCTTAAATTTAGGGTTGGAGAAATAGTCTCTTTCAGCCAGCAAATACAATTATATTGCTGACCTACAGTTATTTAAACAAGGATAATAGATGGATTTTTTTGTATAGCAGGACATGGGAGAAGACTGTTAAGATTGCTGGGGTATGCAGTAAATAATTTAGATATGAAACGTTTCATTTGAAGCTGCATTTCATTTTATAAGAACACATGAACAATATTTTTGATCCGGTGACAGGAAGATTCATTATTATTAAAATCACAAACTCTAGTCATACATTAAAATTTAAAATTTTGTTATTTATGACATTTACTGCTCCTTTTACTTAACATAGGTCAGAACCTGTTCTTGCAACATTGAATGCAAAGCAGGAACCGAGCAGTCCAGTGCAGGGCACACTCATGGTCACACCCATGCCCATCCAACCTTTACAAGTCCATATTTAGGATGTGTGATGAAAACGGGAGTGCCTAAAGAAAATAAAAACAATGCTGATATCTGGAGAAAGTGCAGACTCTATACACAGAAAATTGTTGGGTAATAGTTTGATCCCAGTTAACTCCTTCTGCACAAATACATATAACAAAAAAAAAGATTTTATAGGGATCTAAGAGTAACAGTAAATACTATAAAATGTTTGTCCAAAACGTCTTAAACCATGTAGATAACATTATTCAACAGTATGCAATAATTACTCAATTGCTACAGTGATGATGGGTATCAGTCAGTCAGTTTACTTCAGCTCTTTTTGACGCAGTGATAGAAGAGATAGGCCTCTGAATTTGGATTTCTGTAATTTCTTGATATGTGACTGTGCAGTGACTGTACAAGACCACTGAAATAAGATCATTATTTATGAATGAAGTGTTTAGTGTTGGTCTCTGTAGCTGTTGGTGTTGGTCCCCTCTTGATGTTGTTTGTGGCACCTTTCCCTATAGTGGGGACCTGGACTGAAGCATATTTTGCTTCTCCAGAGCACTGAGGGGAAGATGACCTAGCAACTAACAGAGATGCCTCACCCTTTCCTAAAAAGAGACTGGGCCAATAAGGAAGTGTCGCAGGTAGTAAAAACTCTTCACTGTTAGAGGTCCATAACATGCTTCTGTTGTTTCATATTTCCTCAGAACTGCTTTTGTTCCCTTTTTTGTTCTTGTATTGCATTGTTAACCACAGTCACTTGCATGTACCCTAATCTGTGTCACAGAGAGCAGGCAGTTTTTTTCTGTCACACTCCTAGTTCATACAAAGTATTAAAGATTGAGAAAATAATAATTATTATTAAAATAATACATTTATCCTTAGTATTGAAAGTGCTAGCTGCTTTGTCTGTGCTGTGTAATAACAGGTGCCCTAAAGAAGTATTAAATACCATTTATAAATAAAGCCTAGTGTCATTTGTATTTGTATGAAACTTACTGGTAATATGTCTCCAAATAATAGATAATGATATAGTTTTTTAGGTAAGGAAAGGTGAGGTGTGGTTGTTATACTCACTGATCATAGCACCAGGGAATGGCCTTCACATTTCACATGCAAGTAAGAATTTAATTATAATCTATACATGGGACAATAATGAACCTATAAAGCTCTGCTGTACCCACTCATGCATCCATCCACTTTCAAAAAGTCAGAAATCAGCTGGCATGAAAAAGTGACAGGTTGAGCCAAATAGCATGTGATGTTACTCAGATAAGCCCTACAAAGTGATATCTTGTCAAATAAAGCTTGAGCTGGCCTAATACAAAACCACATTAAAGATCAAGAAAACACCCTATAAAAAATCGGGACAAAAATCATAGGAAAGAAAAACATAACATAAGTTAAACAGTCAGGAAAAGATGAGCAAAAGGAACAAATGAAAAAACATCAACCTTTAAGAAAACACAACAAGGTCAGTGTCCAACAGTTTCAAGGAAGTTTCAGAAAAAAGCTTGACAACTTGCCTGCAATGGATCTTCCCAGAAGGTTGCAGCATCACATGCCAAAAAAAGCATGAAAAGCACAGCGTAGCATTTGCACATGCATGTTCACTTTCAAGCTTTTCAACAGAGGCAATCCCGAAAATCTTTGCAGCATATTTTAATGAATTAGTGATATTTTCTTTGAAATGGAAATGTATTTTTCTTTGTTTCTATGCCCTGTTTAATAGTCTTTTTACAGAAACAATGCAAATGTGCCACAGTTCTATAGCATTTTGTCAGTGATGAGCTTGGTAAGATTCTATTGTTATCTTCTTCAAGAAACAAAGGAAATCTTTTATGACTATTTATATTTGTAAACTACAATACTGTAAAGTTTTTAGGTTGCTTAAAAAATTCATCTTTAAAGCTGTTTATTTTCTTGAAAAAACAATATATAGTATAACAATAGATCCAAGTAAGTATTGACATAATAAAGAATAACAAGAATGTCCTAATGAGTTTTCCAAAAGCATACCGACATCTTCTGAGATGGGTAGAACAACAAAGGTTTCATTTTCACACCTCTTCTTGAGGCCACCCTGCCATTCCACATATTTGTTAAATTCAACTAATACCACAATTGAATCAAATTAATGAGGTTGTGGTTATCCCAATAAAGTTTGTTTGAGGTGAAATGGGTGTGATGGATGGCGACCACAAATACTAGGTAAGTTGAAGTTGTCTGAATCTGATGAATGCTCAGCAGACTTATCAAGAAGCCAAAGTACTGGCTTTGACCATGTAGAGAAGTGTTAAAAGGAATGGTCTTATAAGGCATGTTGCAGGTAAGAAACCATTTTTGTGGAAAGGCAACAAGAAGACAAGATTGCAGTATGTGAAAGACCATAAAGCAATGAAGAAACAAACCAGTGGCAGAAAGTCTTATACAGTGATGAGACTAAATTAGAAATTTTGATTCACAGAGACTGTCAAAAGAAGAATTAACAAGAGGTTCACTGATACCTGTCAGCAGCCGTCTGTGATGCATAACAGTGTCTCTGTTGTACTTTGAGGGTGCTTTTCAGCCACAGATACCTGGATCTAATGAAAATCGACAGAACAATGATTGTTGAGCAATAAAAAAAGATTCTGATTCATGTGCCACGCCTTTAAGCAAACCACTTTTTGACAGAAACGTCATCTTTCAGCATGATAATAATTCTAAGCACACAACAAACACAAGGCCTACATAAATTGACCGATTAAACACTGCTAGATTGTCCACATCAGAGCCTAAACTCAGTGTAACTAAGATTTTAGAATACATTGGACAGGGAAAAGAACAAAAATTAACTAGTGTCAAAAGACGAATTATGGCAATCCTGTAAACTTCTTGGGAGAATTTACCACAGAACTACCCAAAACTCTTTTACAAAAGCAAACAAAAACAAACTGCTTCTGGCTTGCCTTCTAAGGGAGGTCATACAAAATAGTGACTTGTTTTAAAAACACAAGATATTTCTGTTGCTTTTATTGTATTTATGCTTACTTCTGTAGTACTAAGGTGTTGTACCATGTTAGCCATTATGGATGTACCGTGCATACTCGAGTATAAGCCGACCCGAGTATAAGCCGAGGTACCTAATTTTACCTACAAAAACTGGAAAAACTTATTGACTCGAGTATAAACCTAGGGTGGGAAATGCAGCAGCTACTGGTAAGTTTCAATAATCAAAATAAATACCAATAAAATTACCGTACATTAATTGAGGCATCAGTAGGTTAAATGTTTTTGAGTATTTATTTCAAAGAAAAACAGTAAACTAGCTCTGTAAGTGGAGAAGAGGGTCAACAAAAACAATATGGTATCTCTCTCTCTCTCTCGTGCGTGTGTGTCTCTCTCTCTCGGGCACTCATGTGTGTGTGTGTCTCTCGCTCGCGTATGTGCCTCTCTCGTGCGTGTGTGTCTTTCTCTCTTGCGTGTGCACGTGCGTGTGTGTACTGTACACTCCAGCTTTCTGTTGGATTGGCGGGGCAGCAGGACCTGACTCGAATATAAGCTGAGGGTGACGTTTTTCAGCACATTCTGGGTGCTGAAAAACTCATCTTATATTCTAGTATATACGGTAATGAAAAGTCAAGCAAAATGACCCCTGTTATAGGCAACTCCGGCCCCTTCTTCATGCAACATGTAATTATTTCTGTTAATTTTAATATTATGTAGTACTTTCTCAAGCAACTACTATAAACCCTGCTGAGATAATTAGCTATAAAAGTAATTGTCTTGGGTAGCCTAAGATTTTTGCAAACTCATCTTTATGATGTTAGAGGTTGATGTATAAAATGTTTTGCTTGAGCATAAGTACTGTATTATAATTGCCATGAAAAAGGGTTTAGTGGGAAACTGACTTCATTAGAACAACTCCTGTCATACATCCATTCATCTTCATATTACAATGAAAAATATTTTTGTATGAGATATATTCAAAATATGTTTTGTATCAGAAACTTCTTATTATTAAAAAATATATAAAAAAAGATTTTTAATTGACACGATTTTATTCAAAAATGCACTAAATAGTAAAAAATAATTTATTTTCTTGTACTAAGATTTTGTTGGTCATATGTGACTAAAATAAAATCATGGGGTACCCATAAAAGAATTAATTTAATTCAATTAAAATGCATAGATTTATTGAAGTGAAATTTCTAACCAGCATAACTATGGAAGGAAAATGATACATCATATAAAAGCTGATTAAGGTATGTAGGATAATGGATATAATTGGAAAAATTCAAATTATAAGTTGTTTTTTTTTGGAATAATATAAGGAATCTAAAAAACAAAATTTGTGCACATATTGAGCTTCCAAACATTATCACTTGACCAATGCTACTTAACTGTCATATTGAAATAATTTGACAAAACTTCAATATCAGTTAATCAAAATAATTTTTTTTTTTAATTAATTGACCGTTTGATCAAATATCCAACAAGTCTTACCACTTAACCAACACTACTAATTTTTCATATATATATGTCCATCAATCCATCCATTTTCCAACCCGCTGAATCCGAACACAGGGTCACGTGGATCTGCTGGAGCCAATCCCAGCCAACACAGGGCACAAGGAATGAAACAATGCTAGGCAGGGTGCCAACCCACCGCAGCATATATATATGTGTGTTGGCTAAAAGCACTATACAGTGGAACCTCGGGTCACGACCGTAATTCATTCCAAAACTCTGGTCATAACCCGATTTGGTCGTGACCCGAAGTAATTTCCCCCATAGGATTGTATGTGAATACAATTAATCCGTTCCAGACAGTACAAATTGTATGTAAATATTTTTTTTTAAAGATTTTTAAGCACAAAAATAGTTCATTATACCATAGAATGCACAGCGTAATAGTAACTAAATGTAAAAACATTGAATAACACTGAGAAAACCTTGAACAGAGAAAACTAACATTGCAAGAATTCACGCTATAGCCTTATGAACCGCTCGCTGTAAACACTTTTTTTTTAAATGAGTTTTAAGCACAGGGAAAAGAATGAACATTTGAAAAATCCGTAATTTAATAAACAACCAAGAAAAGTAACATTGCAACAAAGCACGCTACGAACCGATCGCTGCAAACACATTTTTTTAATGAGTTTTAAGCACTGGGAAAAAAAATGAACATTTGAATGATCCGTAATTTATACAAAAACTAACCATAAACAACCAAGAAAACTAACCTTGCATGAGTCGAGTTCTGGCATGAAGGAAGTGAGGAGGAACTGGGTGGAGAGGAGATTACAGTTTTGAGGTAAAGTCTGTGACGATGCGGGTTCGCTACATGCTCCCATCTCGCTTCCGGGAGCCCATAAACCCGTCACCGTCGGTAATGTTACAGATGAGCACGACAGTGAGGCACTACAATGGAGCAAGGGGATGGTGCAAAAAGTGCCAAGTGCTTTTATTAAAATCAACAAAACAATCAAAAACAAAGTCTGAATTAAATAAAGTGCAGTGCTTTCAGAATCCTTCAATAAATAAATGATCCCATAAAAACAGAAGTGAAGTGGAGGTTAAAATCCAATAGAAAAAAGTCTTCATTAAATACAACGAGGTTAACAATGCTTGAAGCAGTCTCTTAAAAAACAAGCCTGGTGCATTATTTAACTGCCTTCTCGCCTTTACGCAGCCAGCCGTCTCTCTGTCTCTCTCTCACTCGCTCTCTCTCGCTCGCTCGCCGCACAGGGTGAGACTGAACACGTGCGGAAATCATCGCCGCATACAAACCGGAAGGGAAACTGGCTTGTTCGTCACCCGAGTGTGTGGTCGTGAACAGATGCAAAAGTTTGGCAAACTTTTTGGTCGTAACCCGATTTGTGCATGGTCCGAAACATTCGTGATCTAAGGTTCCACTGTATATATATATACTAGCAAAATACCCGCGCTTCGCAGCGGAGAAGTAGTGTGTTAAAGAGGTTATGAAAAAGAAAAGGAAACACTTTAAAAATAACGTAACATCATTGTCAATGTAATTGTGTTGTCATTGTTATGAGTGTTGCTGTCATATATATATATATATATATATACACACACACAAACATATATATACATATAGATATATACGTATATCTACATATCTACATATATACATATATATATATATACACATATAGACATCCACATATATATACATATATATATACACAAACATATATATACACATACATACATACACACACACATATATATACACAGACACATATATACATATATATTTAAATATCTACATATATAATATGTACACATATATATATATATATATATATATATATATATATATATATATACACACACATATATATACATATCTACATATATATATATATATATATATATATATATATATATATATATATATATATATATATATATATATATATATATAGATATATATATATATAGCTGATTACCCAGTGGCTTCGCTCACTGAGTGCAAGAGAAAAAAATAAAATGTAGTATGTATAAAATAAGTTTGTTAATTGCCAAATTTATTTTTCCACAAATAAAGAGCACTTACAATAACATAGAAATCAATATAAACAACATTAACATCATTATCATATGAGAATATGAAGTAATATATAAGAAGCACATTGCATATAAATATAAATTAAACAGTAAAATTTTCTTCTATAATATGCTACCGTGGCTATTCGTTTGTCTGTCCAGGATTTTAAATCACCTGTAGCTCACAAACCGTTTCATCTATTGACTTGAAATTTGGTACACATATACTACGTCACGTGTACTATTCGCTTTCAGGGTGATGATTTTATTACTCTTTTTATCTTTATTTTATTTTATTGTAGAATCAACTCACAGCTGTGCGCACCATACTAAGTTATCGCAACACAAAAACTAACTTAATCAGTTTTAACGGGAAAAGATGCCGACGAAAGAAGAGAAGCAGCGGGACGCTAGGGTGAAGAGCTGCTCATTAAGCAGCAAGCGCATCAACCTCTGAGCAAACGAATGGTAAACGTACAGAGAAAGAGGATAAATAACATGAATGCTCATGTGTATTCACTCCACGTTATCGTGCAGTGCGCTGTTACTGGTATTTTGATAAAAGAATTTGAACAATATATAAGAAGCGTATAAATTATTAAACAGTAAAACATTAACATTTAAGAAGTAAAGATACATTGAGTACTACTGCAGTGCTTTCGGGTATAGTACATTTTTTGTTTGCCCATTACATGCATAAATGTATACATTTTTTGGTGTACCTACCCGAGAACACGCGACATGACCCGGCAGTTAAAAGTTTCTCGCTCCAGCAATTTGAACTCTGTTACAAAGTCTCGTTTATACCTCGTGTCTTCTCATTAAACTTGTATCTCGTGAATATGGTATTGCAAACGGCAGCTGGAGCGTTTCTATAAACTCAATTTAAACTTACGGTTTACACCGTGCTTTGAAGATGCATAGTACGCGACACGTGTTTCGACGTAATTATGGGCTCATCAGGCGTACACACTCACTGCACTTCCTTATGGGAATTGAACCTCGGACGTCAGCGCTAGAGGCGAAGCCCCTAACGTTCTGCCACAGCGTGTGGTTCGTTCATTTGACAGCATGTAGATCGGGGTAATTACATTGCAGGCATTCGTAGTCTGATTCACAATCTGATTGTATGGGTGGTTACCTACCAGGTAACGCTTGTGGTTGGTCAGCAAGCCGGCTAACTTCTGCCACGGTGCCCTCTTTCAGTTGCGAGAAGCAGATCATAGAATGGTTGAAATAGTTTAATATATATAGCAAAATCCCCGCGCTTCGCAAGGGCTAATATGGTATTGCAAAAGGTAGCGGGAGCGTTTCTATAAACTTAATTTAAAGTTACCGTTTATACCGTGCTTTTTTTCATTATGTTTTCGTACCTTATCAATTGTGTAATGTGTTTTTTGAACAGGTTTGATTCATTGAAGTGATCACTCCTGCTGCGTTCAGTCACTTCACGTGAGCCGGTCTCTTGTGTGATGTTGAGATGTCCACGGGTTTATTTAATGTTAGCTAAGACCCGGCAGTTAAAAGTTTCTCGCTACAGCAATATTAACTCTGTTACAATGTGATCCAAACTGTCGTTTATACCTCGTGTCTTCTCATTAAACTTGTATCTCACGAATATGGCATTGCAAACGGCAGCGGGTCAGTTCACGTGCTTATGTGGGAGGCGTGATGACGCGATATATTTTGATATATATCAAAATATCCGCGCTTCGCAGTGGCGAAGTACTGCTTTAAAATTTTTATTAAGGAGAAAAGTAAACCTTTTTAAACTGTGGCTTCGCCTCTTGCGCTGACATCGCCTGTCCGCTGTTTTATAAACGAACGCCATATAAGGCCGTCCTTTCCCTTCACAGTCAGTTCACATGATTACGTGGGAGGCGTGATGACGCGATACGCAACCCCGCCTCCCACAACCAGTGAGTTGCAGTCCATTACTGTATTTGGCCAAAAAAGAGGTTCCAGTTATGACCGTTACGCTTTGAATTTCGAAATGAAACCTGCCTAACTTTTGTAAGTAAGCTGTAAGGAATGAGCCTGCCAAATTTCAGCCTTCCACCTACACGGGAAGTTGGACAATTAGTGATGAGTGAGTCAGTCAGTCAGTGAGTGAGTCAGTCAGTGAGGGCTTTGCCTTTTATTATTATATATATATATATATATATATATATATATATATATATATATATATATATATATATAAGCTTCATATATATATAATATGTGTGTGTGTAATCATTAAAAGTATAATATAAGGAAATAAGAAATTTAAATTTGATGTAATTAACATACAGATCCTGGGTCAAAATTAATGAAATATTGCATTATCACTGGAGATCAAAATGCATGCAAAGTTTAAAGGATGTTTTGGGTAAAAATTGATTGCTAAATTTGACCCAAACAAATAGAGAAGGCAAGTTGAATAAAATCATATGAAAAACATCTGTTTTGGCTGTTTCAGTCTAATTAAAAAAAAAATCTATCCATCCATCCATCCATTCATCCATCCATCGGGTTTTCGGTCGCACACCACTGGGCTTTGAGCACTGCTCTTGGTCTCAGTCGACAGCTTATAGCATGATACATATTACATGACTAATGTATTACATATGTAGGTCACCTTGGCCAAAAACGTTGCCTTTGTCATGTACTTCTCATGACAGGCTGCATGCTTACTGGCAACCAGTGATGCAGATGTATACTGTGGCTATTATCCTTCTCATGGCAGGTACCGATGCAGATTTGCGCCATAACTGACAGGAATAGCACAGCGATAGATGCCACTGACAGGAACATCACACCAGGGGTTTCAGGTCCTTCTCACAGCATGCAGCAACATGGTCACACACCTCATGATAATCAGCGACATGGACATGTGCCATGGCTGACAGAACAAGAATAGTGGCATGCGTCACTGACAGGAAAAGATTAGTGGTGCATGGTGTTTTGCCAGTGAGGCACATTGCACAGGCTGAATGAAAATCATACACAACCATAGAGTTGGAGGTGCAGGCTTCCTATGCTATATTAGTGGGCTTTGGGTCCATTGAACATACATGTCTGTCAGGAAAAGACCAGGGTGACATTGGCTGACAGTGAAGGACATTGTTGCCACCTTGGCATAGTGCCCTGGGGCTCTGTATTTCTTGAGAGGCACATGCTCCAACTTTCTTCGAGAACCAGAGATCTGAGTGTTACTGGTCATTGTAACAGCTATTGTTACTAGTAAGTGTACTTGTATTCTTGTTCGCTGCACTGCATTGTAAATGTGCTTGCTTAAAAAAAAAAAACACCCTTCACAATAATTGCACTTTTCCTCTATATATGGAATATATGGAGACATTGTGAATTACATAAAATAAATGTGGATTTAAAAATCAGTAACATCAAAATGTAATAATTTACATTCTCTAATCTTAAAAATCATTTTTTAAATTTTAAACTGCATTATCAATCACACTGCAGTCTTACCAAGTTCTAAGCAATGTGTATATATAAACCTTTAAAAGACTGCAGAAATGAAACTTCTTTTAAGAAGATCTTCTATTCATAGCTATGTAGGATCTGTAAAAACACTATTTCCCCCTCAGATCATGTTTTTAGGCTTTGAACAACTTTATATTTCCTGTTTTCAATATTTTTTAAACTTTGCACTTTGTAGTCTTCTTAGCTGTTCTGTAATAATAATAAGTGCTATCCCTTAAGCGGTGTGTTGCTAATTTAATGCTCTGTAGTCTTTAAATTTTATAAAAATGTGGATCAAATTTAGGTTCTGGTATAGAAATGCTTTCTGGGCTGGTAGAACCCTGAAAAGAATATCATTACTAGTTGGTTGCATGGATGTGCAATATTGTAGAATAAAATGCAAATGAACAATACAATATCCTGTATTGTTGTGTAATGAGATGTACAAATATTCCAGGAGGAATGGAATAATATTTGTAACCTCACCAATGGCTTGCTATGAAACACTTAATCTGCCAGTACTACAACTGCATAAATTTGTAAACATTTTCACTGTGCACTTTTTTTGTGAAGCTGCATAAATAGGTGTTAATGCAAATATTGGTCAAATTACAATTTAGTCTGTAAGACAGTTAATTAAAAGTTTTAAAGTGGTAACTTGAATTTATTTTTAACTTGGTTGTTATTTCTTAAACAAGTTTTTGAAGTCTTTTTTCACAAGTGTTTGGTGGTTGACATGTGTTAATAAAGCTGAAGCTGACTCAAGGAAAATATAATTTGCTCACATGTGATTGTCAAAGTATATACGTCTTATTTTTAAGAAAATGGTTTATTCAGATTCAACAAATGCTTTAGCAGCAATTTATTTGTTAAAGTAAACCCTTAGATTATTTGTCATTTGAAGAGTACCATTTTTTTCTCTGTTTTAATTAACATTTGTTCCAGTTATTTGTTTGTACATATAGTCTACCTATTACTATTTTCATCCTTGATAAAGATAAATTTAAAAACTATATTAAATGAACAGCAAAGAAAATGAATTATATTTTTTCATCTGCCTCACCCTGAGCCATGCGTCAAAATGGCAGCACCTCAACAAAATGTTGTTGCAGTAAAAACAAAATACTAATAATTTCCTGTTGGGCTCCTGGAATTATACAAATCATTTAAATTTTCAACAATGTCTGAATTGTAACACATGGGAAACAACAGCAGGTATATTGAAAGACTTACGAGTCTAAGGGTAAAAGGATTTTATTTTGTAATCACAATGCCAAGCACATAGTTAATATTGTTCAAAAATCTCATTTATAAAACTTAGCGTGGCTTCAAAAATGATTATATGTGCATGCTAAATAACAATAATGCGTATGCCAACAAATAAAAAAATCAGATTTATAAAACCTGACTTACTCATATTTCTTTCAATCATAATCATAAACATGTGCATGTGAACATGCCTTGAAGTCTGGTCGGTTACCACCCTGGAACAACCATACATATGCAATCACGTTGTTGCAAGCCTTCATTGGCTGGTAGAGCGGCCTTCCAGCAAATTTCCTTTTTATGTTGGCCATACAGAAACTGAATGTAACGTTTCATCAGTCATTTATGGATTCCAACACAGCTTACATGACAGAGCTGAAGTATGGCTGAAATATTCTTGACCTGTCAACCAGTTCTCTCTGGTAGGTCCCTGTTGCCAGAAAGCCAGCCACTGTTAAAACGTAAGATAGTAACAGGTGTAGAAAGATTTCAGACAATCTGCCTTTCGTATGCCAGGGCCAACTCAACAACACTGTAATTTCAAGAGAATGGCCCTTGAAAGTCTAAATTGGGACATCATCATCATGGGCAAAAAAAATCCAACAGATCTCTATAAGCTCATTCCCTTTACATATGACCTTTTGCATAGCCTTCAAGCAGCACCAAACACGATATGTTGTATCAGACCATTATACTACAGTATAAATAGATTGCAGGACTTGAGGTTTATAGCTTTCAGCGCACAGGTAGTAAATTAATGCACTTTGGCTTCTAATCCTTAGAAATTACATCAAGTAGTGCAAATACACAGCATTGGCCCTCTTAAATGGAAACTAAAATAGAGTCTATACGTCATATTCATCAGTTTTAAGGCTTAGTATGTTTGTCACATCAACACACAATATAATACTGGCTTGGTGATATGAATTATTATATGTTTGAGTCATCATTTAGTTGGTTTGCCTACATTTCCCTTCTTGATCAAGGATGTCATAATTTCCCACTTTTTCCAGTATGTTGCATATGGATGGGCCAAAGTTGCTGTAAAAATATGCACATTCTCCAATTAAATTTCTGTTTATAAATACCAACATGGTATGCATGGTTGCATGGAAAAAGTCATGCACATTTGAAGCCTCTTTCTTTGCGTACATAAGTTTTATAAATTTGACCTTAGGAGAAGGTTTAATGGGTAGTTGCCTAGTTTATCAGCACTGTCACTTTCCTAGACTTTTAATTGTGGTTTTGGTCTATTAAAATGAACCATGGACTGACTGGAGTTTTACTCTCTACATGAAAGCTGTCAGCCAGAATTTTACTTACTTTTCCTGTCCCCCATTATTATAATTCCCATTGATTTATATAGTCATAATTTGTTTAAATTAATCAAAGCCCCCTAGTTTATATTAAGAAAATATTTTTTAAAATACCCTCAATATAGATTTACAAGAGGAAGACATTGCTAAAAAATAAATTTGTTTTACAGAAAAACAGAGTTGAGCTATTAAAATAAATTACTTTGATATTTTAAAAAAGTTGTTGTGCTACCGTACCAAAGATGAGCTGTGTTTCCCAAAAATAACGAATCTTAGCATTTAATGAGCAACCTTAAGGTATACTTTTACAAGCTCATTTTTCATGCATTTCTCAAAATCCTTCTTAAGCAGCCACTTTAACAAGTGAGCATAAAGTATTGCTTTGTTAACCCTGCCTTGAAGTTGCCTACAAAAAAGCATCATAAGTCCATCAGTAGAATGAAGTAAACTTGTGAAATATAATGTAAATGTGACATCATAACCAAATATGAAAAAGCGCATAAATAAGCACAAAATTGGGCACATATTCTTTCTAAGATGAATGCATAAAGCACATTTTTCTAAAATAGAGCCTGTTCTTCTGAATAACAACAGAATGTTGTTGTTCTCTAAGGCACACAGCAACCTTTCCAACAGAGAGAAAAGAAAAATGGGACTGTTTAATGAAGGGAATAAGTCTGCACATCTCAAGCTATTTTACTTTCTTTCAGACACATAAACACCACCTGGACAGCCTGCTGGCAATTTGTATATTGTTTGTGTATGTTTAATTTGTATAATGTTATTTTTTACACAATCATTAAACAAAGTAAATAAATTCCATTATGCATTAAAAATTCCCATACTCCTTTGGACAGTGCATGGTGTGTTTCCTTTTTAAATTTATGGGGAATATGTTGAGTGTAATGCGATGCAATGCAAAAAAAAATAAAAAAACACTTGTTGTCTCTTACATTTTGACACAGTCAGTTTGACTCAGTGTAAGAAATTGTGGGTACCCCAGGGCAGCTTGCCACAGTATCTGTTAAACGTCCTTAGTGATAGCAAAGTCAACTATACATTCGATGTGGAGTACATTTGTGACAGGTGTATCTCGTCACCAAGAGACTGGGTGTATGAATGAGTATCAGTTACAGCCTATTGGTTTCAATTAGATAAAATGAAAGTGTTTGATTTGTAAACTGGTGGCCGGCTACACACACTTGGAGTTCAATGAGTATTCTTCTTAGTAGGTGTCCTTATTTGCAGCCATACTGTTTCTATGCAAAAGTACCAACCCACAGTTCCTGTCTTTCCTTCAGTTCTTCTTCCCACTTCTCCACATAAACTGTGACACAGGAAATGTTAACAGTGAAAATGAAACTAGGTGCAAACTTAGAACTCTGAGTCTTCAAAACTTTTAAAGAAGTTTAAAATATTAACTTCCAAATTTGTAATTATTAACTGTAACATACATAAATTCATTTAACAGGTTTTCTATAAAACAACCAGAGTTGCCTTGAAAGTGTGCATATTGTAATCTTTTTAGTTAGCCAATAAAAGTTGTCATTTTTCTTGACTACTCATTATAAAATGTCATATTGTGAATGCTTTATTGCCAAAAATATGAAAGTATAAGTCTTGGCATTTCAAATGTTCAGAGAGCTGATGTAACTTATATTTAATATAGTTGGTGTGGCAACCACTGCCTATGGATACGGTCGGTGCAATAGGAAGCCTGTTTATGAAGCACTTAGAGATTAACCACTAGATCAGGGAGCACGTAGGTTACAATGGATTTAATGTACAACTTTAGTTCTAATAGGGTTCGAGAAACACTCGTAAATTAATGATCAACCTTAAGATAGATTTGACAATGTTCTCAGCATTATAATGCTTTTGGGAAACGCAGGCCAGTGCTGAAGCTGGAAGCCATTTTTAATCATTTGTGATTTATGAAAACAAACACAAATTGTAGGCTTCTGGGATATTTACTTTGGCCAAATGAGATATAGTGAGTAAACTTGTGAAATCACAAGGTGATCTCAAAATATTTAGGAAGCTGCCCCATCCATGGCTGGTTTCTGTATTACGCAGCTAAGATAGAGTTGCGGCCAATGTGACCCAAAGTTTAATAAAAAAAAATATAAAAATACAGCCTAAGGAGGTAACAAAAATAATTTTGACATGGAAAATATACTTCAATGAAAGGAAATGCAAAAAATACATGCAGCTGAAAGAAAAAATCTATTTAATTACAGAGGGGGAACATAAAGTAACAAGTATGAAAAGACTTGTTTGGACTAGTAGAGTCATAATTCTCTGTAAGATACTCATCATGTAGCCTGTGATGTTGAATAAATATTAAGAGAAATTGTGGTGTGTCTCTGTAATTCACGTACAAGGTTTCATCTCTGTGTGCAGTTTTGGTCTCAAAGCCAAGAAGGTACATTAACACAGGTGAGTGTCCGGAAAAGACATTTGCCCCAGGACAACTTTGTGAATCTGTGGCTGAATCTATTCAAGAAGTGTGAGCTACAAGATCAGAATTAAACCCAGACCTGGGCACTCCTCCATCACAGGAGATAGAAAAAATACCTCGCTGTCTTGGAGTAAGAGACAAGAAAACACAATTTTCTTTGCATAATGGATATTACAAGCTGTAACTGTGGTTAAGTTTTAAGTCATAGCTTTTGAATTTTTATGGAATAGCTTCTCAAGAATGCAGTATGGTCACATGGTCTGTGACCCAGAATGGATGGTGTTGCCTGTTGCAAGGGAAGCAGTTGTAAAAATTTTGAGTATGATTTCATATAGTTGAAGATTCAAGATAATATGGCTAACACAATATTTATTTATATATTCATTGACATATCAGATACTCAAACAGAGAAAACTTATCAAAAGGCAATCTTATATCCTGAGTGGCTGATTTGATTTGATATTCATGATCTTGCATAGACTGTAGTACTTTGTTTTGAGGTATTCCTTGTGGACATTTATCCTTTCTGTATATAATTTGTTCTTAATGTACAATAAGATATTATTAATATATAATATATTCTTCTCTTTTTTTATGAATCAGTACACACAAGGAGGAACTTCCATGCATTCTATACAATGTTGACTCTATAACCTTAGAAACATGAAAGTAGGCTCAGCAATATGTAGTCATCGTAATGTTTAAATGACCAGCGAAAGGTATAATAACCCCTTTTTCAGAAAGTGGCTTTCTTAATTTGAAAATATGACAGATTTATGATTTATTTACTATTAAATTAATTTTTTAGCCCATCAAGGCAAGCAGCCATGTCCTGTATCTTGCTCAGGTACAAATGTTTGTTAAGCAAACAGGTTCACATTAACAACAACGTTTATTTATATAGCACATTTTCATACAAACAATGTAGCTCAAAGTACTTTACATGATGAAGAAAAAGAAAAAAGACATAATAAATAAGAATTAAAATTAGGGAACACTAATTAACATAGAATAAAAGTAAGGTCCGATGGCCAGGGAGGACAGAAAGTAATGGGTAAAACATAGAAAATAAGTTACCTTTCTCTCCCAGTGGAAAAGATGAGCACAAGATGGAGACCTAATTGTTTTTAAGCAGTGTTGCTTTAAATTAGCTTTGTATAGTGCCAATCAAATTTTCCACATCAGAAAATGCTTTTGGCAAATGCTTCTCATATTGTCTGTGACTAATTTGTTAACAAAGTGTGATGACACCCTTGTTCAAAGAGATTTTTGTTTTGCTGTGAGTGTAGGCAACTGTAAAGGATATTCCGATTGGGGGTTTGGTTGTGGTGACACACACATGTAAGGCAGAGGCACAAGCTGCCACAAATATCATTCACTGTAGACTGCTGCTGCTTTACTAACAGCAACAGTCACTAACAAATAAAAATACAAAATAAAGAAAGAACCATGTTTCCTTTGTTCACGTTCTTGCATTTTAAATGCTCAGTATTTAATTTTGATACAGGTTCTTTTGCTTTACAAGTGCCATTTGAAATTTGTAATAGGAGTCTGCATCTGGTATCTGGTAATTGGACAGGCAGACTTGAAGAAAATGCCAGTTTCCTTAGCTCAAGAGCACTTATCAGGATAAAGAAGCATCCTGTATTTTAGAATGATATAAATCTGTTATTTCAAATAAATTTGGTGTGAAAACTTTTTACATTAAGTAATAGGCTTAAGAAACGTTTTATTAATATTGCATACATTTAACAATACATATGTAAACAGAACTTTTACAAAGTATTGCATTTTAATAATATTGTATAAATAAAGCATATACATAAGTAAACAAAAGTCAATTTAAGAAATGATTATAATTAACCAAATAATTACTGCAGTTCAACATAAAATTTCCAGACAAGCAAATAAAATAATTATTGCTTGATAGCCTTTGTGGTGAATGTAGTTGTTTAGAATTTGTTGACAATGAAAATGCATTCCGTGTATTAAACATTCATAGTCTATGCAGAAGCAACTGCTGCAATTAGGTATATTTTGGTTTGAGGATTGATTTGGGCTCCTTCATAGCAAATTGATTTTTTAAAAATATCTTATGCCTGTACTCAGTCTCCTATGTGATGGATTGGCAGCCTGTCTAAGACTGTGTTCTTCTTTGCACACAAAATCAGAGTGCAGAACCATATAATAATAAAGTTAACAAGCTTTTTTCAGTAACAGCTAGCTTATCTGAATTAAACTGTTCAAAGTTAGATGGCTGATGATTTTTAAAATCACTGAGACTGTCAGAGTAGGAGGTCCTGAATAGAAAATCATGGCATTCTCACTCTTTCTTAGGGCTGGAACCTATCTTGGCAACACTAACTACAAGGTGAGACATAGCCTTGCCCAGCATACCAGGCCATCCCCAGGTCCACTTTAACTTACACTTACAAAAGACCACCTTGAAATCCCCAGTCTGCCTAACTTGCACATCTTTAGGTATGTTGGAGAAAAATGCTGTACCCAAGGTAAAACCTCTATTGACACAGGAAAACAATCAAACTCCAAAATAACAACAACCAACTACTTTGCTGGAACCCTAGAATCGTGATTCTGTGTCATCAGCACTACCCACTGTTCCACTTTATTCACTTAAATCTTACATCCACCTAGAGACTTAAAATATTACTAATTAGACAGCTAGGAGTGTAACAAGTCATGTCAGTGGCATAGCTCGAGACAGATGGCTATGTGCCCTTTAACAAAACTGAATAATTAGCCAAATCAAATGTGACACCAAAATCAGTAAAGGCATGTATGCTAAGGTAGCCTGAACCAAGGTTACATGCAAGTCATTCACAACCTTAACCAATACTTTGACTACCACAGAATATTGGCCGTGTTTAATAGGAATGATGGTTAAAGCGTTGAGGAATATAAGGAAACACTGCAAGAAAGCACTTCTTCAAGAGGGCAGGAAGATACCTTACAATTATTAGTATATTCTTGGTTAGATTTGGACATAATTTAATCTATTTTTAAAATGTGCTGTGCTGAATGTGTTGGAGGGATAGGGGGAAGATTAGTAGAAGACATTATATAGTTATGTAGATATGAAAGAAGGGATACGAAGAAATTTCTATTATGAGAAAAGTCTGAAAAATGACAACAGAAACTTGTATTATTTTATTGCAAGCTTTTATGTTATTCCTAGAGACAATATGCAGATGAGACACTAAAGCTGATTTTAAAACCCGGAAATTAATTTTTAAACAATAACAGCAATGATAAACTGTATTTCATAAATATTTTCACATTTGCTAGTAGTAGCTGTTAAACAGCTCATCCATGTATGTCCCTGGTTATCACTGGAATTGTTTTATCATTAATCTTTCCTTGTGATAAAAGCCCATGGATGAATGAATCCCTGCTGAGTCACTCAGTCCTACAGTTTACAAAACTCTCAGGAAAACATTGCCTCTCAGTAGGAGATTCCACTCAGTAAAGGAATAAAAATGCAGAGGTTTCCACACTTGGTCTTTAAGAAACAGTGGAAGTGGAACTGAGCTTTTATTAACTATTTAGGCTATGATAGCAAAGATATTAACAAGTATTTTCCTTGCAAGGCTTTTATTTCAGAGGTTGGCAGTTGCTTCTGAATTACCCAAGACAAAATGTGAATTACAAATCTGAAAGAAGACCTAAATATGTGATATACAGGTGGAGCAAAGTGGATAAAATGTGTTACCTTGTTATATAGCCGACAAAGATTGAAATGTTCTAAGGAGATGTAACAATTTCTCCAAAATAAATCTAATCAAAAGGCTATAATATGACAACAAATTTGTCTTTTCATACTTTTTCCAAGAAATTTTATGCCATCTTTTAAAATATGAAATTCATCTTCCTTGAGCATTGTTTCCATTTCCTTTTCAAGTGAATGTGTAATACAGTACACATTTTTCTTACAGCTGTCCTGCTTTAATACATTCAAGCATGCATGTACTATTTTTTGTTGTTTTTTTATTTCATTTTTTAATTTTTTGCCTTTTAGTAGTACTAGATATGAACTTGTCAGTTTATGAGGTTATGTTATATTGCATTTGGCTGAGTATATGGATTTATATTTGTTTGTATTTCCAAAAATGTAGCTTTGAAAAATGAAGCTTACATATTTATTACAATATAATGAATACACAAACTATAGTCAAATAAAAACTGTTAAAGGTAAAGAAAATATAGTAAAGTGTTGTAAATAGCTGGAACAAGTTTTACACATCTGATAAAGACAGAAGGTAGATGGGACTTGTTTCATATACAACAATGAAGCAAAGTGTAACAAACATAAGCATCTTTCATTTCTGTTTGTGATTTTGCCTTTTAAAATGGATATCATGAAAGGTAATTTATTAATCAATGTTTGATTATTGATTTTTAGGAAGCTAGCACAGTTTTTAGAACATGGTTGTCATCTTGGAATATTCCTCTTCTTCCTCATACTTGTTCTAATCTTGGATCCATCTGTATTGTCTCCTTAGTCCTTACAATGTACACCTTGCCTTTGGGCACTATAGAAGTGAAATTGTGCTTAGCATCTCTGTTTTTTGAATAGACAATTGATCACATCTATACAGAAATAATGTGTAATAAAGTATAGTAAAGCATGTGATATTCTGAAATGGTGAAAAAAATCAAATGGAGAAGCATGCTGTATATACCATCAGTGAAGTTTACACTCAGAAAGCCGTGGTTGAGTTTGATTCCAGCCATTTAAACAGTAAGAGTTAGGTAGAAATGCAGTAATATTGCAGAGTGGTTAATTTTAATGGCACACACATATCAAACATTGCTGCAATATGTCCATGCAGTGCCAGATGAATTAGTGCATCTAACTAGTTACATTAAAATTTGTTGTCTATATTGAATTACAAATTTTATTTGTTTTTTCTTTCATTTTCCATTTCAAGTTTGCTTGGATCCTGAAGCTGTCCTAGCAAACATAGGCACCAACCTATCTTGTATAGTAAATGTGATTAGACAAACTGCACTCAGTATTATCTGTAGGATGCTGCTTTAGTGTATTAACCCACAACTGTTCAATAACCTCAGAAGATCTATATGCACTTTTTGTGTGAATTAACTACTCTAAATCCAATAGTTCTCATAAACTGTTCAGCTATCATTAAGTAGTTATATGATACCTGATAAACTGTTAGTTACTTTTGGGAGTAATTTCTTCAAAAATATTTTACTCCCTGCTAAACTGACTTTATTTCTTGTATATTTTATCCTCTTAATTATGGGATAAGTGTGACATTAGAGCAAAAAAATAAAAAATAGTATGTCCCAAACATGAGAGTTATATTAGCATATAACATATTCCGTAAACCTAAATATAAACCTGTATTTTATTAAAAATACGCAGACCCATCACAGCTACAATTGAAAACTAAATTTTGCTGGTGGCACATTGTTGAAATAAAATTAAAATCAAGTCTGTTTTCTCTGTTCTTCACATAATAGTCATACAGTATAGACATATAGTAATCAGTCTATCCTGTTTTTTTTTGGCATCATTGACAGGATTTACAATTCAGTACAGGCAATAAATAAATTCTCATGCCATTTTCCAAAGCAGCAAGTCCAAGAGGTAAACAGCAGGAACTGCCTTTGTTTTGTGGGATTTTTTTTTCTATTGCTGAACTGAGTTTTGGGCTGTAGTTATATGAAATAATACAAAGATTTATGAAGAGGAAAGTGCTTTATATTGTAATAAATATTGGAAGTATTCTGTAACAGATGGATGGTTGAATGGATTTGCATCAGTGAGTTACAGCCTGTTTAGTAATGTAGTCTGGAGTAATTGTACTGCAGAGTGAGATCATACCAATCAATAGGACAGCTAATGTCTAGTTGAAAGTGTATTACATCAGCGTTTGGCACATGAGCTTCATTGTCTCTTTATGCATGCAGCGTGAGTTTGGGATTTATAATGGCAGTTGCATTAGTTGCTTCTTTCCTGCTTATTGTAATAATAATAATAATAATAATTTTTTTACATTATGATTGTATATATCACTTTATTTAAATTAATTACATTGCTTTTGATCCAGAGTTATGCCAATTATGTCAAATTCATTTGCACTCTTTACAGCAATATTTGTTGTAGTTGCACATATTGTGCTGTAAGTGCCATAACGGATGAACTGGGACCCAACTGTGATGCAAGGTGACTTTTTGCTGGGATGCTTCTCAATTCTTATCGCAGTCATGGTGAAAGATTAGTGAATAGACTGGAGGAGACTATCTGTCAGGATTTGTTTGTTTCCCAATATGTCAGGTGGCAGTGCTCCACTGGCATGTTCCCAGTTTGGATACCCACAGTGTTAAAAACTCAGCAAACAATCGACTCGAAGAAGACCCCCCCACCCCACCTGGTACACACTTCCTTATCATCACAAAGAGTCTGAAGGGGCAGCACACATCCTGGCGAAATCAGGCATCAGAATAGCACACAAGCCTGCTAACAATCTATGCACGGTCCTTTTATAATGCTAAAAACAAGAAATCGACAGTAGAAACACGAAACACAGTTTATAGCATTCCATGCAGTTCTTGCCCAGGGATATACATAGGACAAACATCAAAATAATCGCAACACATATACAGGAACATTGCAACGCTGTTAGAAGGAAGGACTCACAATCACTGATCTATATGCATACAAAATCAACAGGACATACATTTAACTGGGACAATGTACAAGTAAGATTTAAGGCCAGTACTAAAAGTGCCAGAGAGCTGGCTGAATCTTGGCTATCGGACGAAAACGCCATTAACAGACATTTGGACATAAACCCAGCATATGCAAACTTAAGAACATATTCATAATAAATAATACTTTACGACCAATACCCCCCCCACACACACACACATACACACACACTGACCTAGCTCCAACCGCCCCCACCACACAACCCCACCCCCACCTAATTTTGCTGTATATTGCCTTTGATTCTTGTAAGTCTAAATATTATCCTCTGATGAAGGCCCCTGGCAGGGGCTGAAAGCTCAGGAATAGAAACTACTTTATGATACGTGATTCATTTTTCTCCCTTTGTGGATCTCCAGCAGCAAATATGCAAACCGTATCACAGACCTTCACCTCCATATATATATGTAAATAATATATGTATGTGTATATATATATATATATATATATATATATATATATATATATATATATATATATATATATATATACATACAGTGTATATATACTGTATGTATATTCAATATTTTTAGCTCCATGTTGTGTCTATGGAAAATGTAATGGTTTGAGTCCCTTCTTATCCTTGCCTTGTTCATTTGTATGAGAATGATAGGGGACCTACAACTAACCAATGAAGAATACTTCTATGACAACACCATAGAAAGAAGAAGCCCCAATAGCCCATTCCCCCAAGAAATCAGCTTTGAACATGCCAGTACCACTTCAGCTACCGAGTTCTAAAGTAATTTTACCTAATTAGACAGCTACAGTACATTCAAACATTATGATGAATTCGGTACAGCATTGGTGTACTGTCAGTCCATGTACTCTAACCTATTATAAATCAGTAAGGTCTAGATCTGTTTTGAGTATGACTAAATAAAAGAAATACACATACAATTAACAAGGTTTTTATTTTATCTGTTAATAAAATGCAAAGTTTAACCTCATTATTCATTTGCATTCGCAAAAGCTAAAACCCCAATGTGTATGCAAATTAATAACGCTAGTGTCAATTTCAGTATTTGATGCATGCTGTCTTGATTAATTCATTTCTCAGGAATATGACATTTTTGTTTGCAGTTTTATATAATAGCAGCTGTATGCTGAATCTCACCCACCCCCAAGCCCCCCACCATCCCCCCCACCCGACAGTTACTCGGCAGATCCTCTATTTTATTGCCATAGGAACTGAAAGCTGGCGACAAATCATATGCAGATAGAATTCAGCAGAAAGATAGCAGGAGTGTATAAATTCTGCTGAGATCGGATTGCAGTAGAGTCACAATATCAAATTTTTATTTTGTTTTCTTTCAATTTCCTCCAAGTCCATTAAGGGAGCAGCAGTGTTTGGCAATGTTTAGGCTGACACTAGTTTTTACTTTAGACTTCAAGATTTATAGTCTTTTGAATTTTAGTTAAATACTGAAATCAGTGAAATCAATTAAATCTTCCCATCATGACTAGCCTTAATTGTAAGTGGAAGTGAAGTTTTGCCAAAATAATGTGACTTATTGAGTAAACGCATTATTCATTCTTTGAAATGCACTTAAAATAGTGGTGCTTAGATCTCACTTTGGTTTCCAGCTGGACCGTCTTCTGTTTTGAGTGCATGCTGTCCTTTTGTTTGCGTGAACTTCATTTATGCACTGCTCTCTTCTCTTACATTTGAAGCACAGGCATTCAGGTGGAATAGGTGCTTTAAACTGCTTGTGTGAAAGTGTTTGCTTGTGCACCCTGTAAGAAGCTAGCGTCCTGTTCAGTATGGGCTCCAGCTACTGATGTTCTGATCTAAAATGCATGTGATTAAAATTTTGATATTTTAATATTGCTGTCAGTTGATTTTTTTTCAGAATGATTTTTTCCTGTTCATGTTTGCTTAGGACCAAAGCTTGTGCTGGTATTACTAGGCAGTATACAGGAAGAGGTGCCAGTCCATTGCAGGGAGCATTCATTACCCCAAGAGCAGCTTTGAGATGCCAGTCAACTTAACTACTTACATCTTTTGGATGTAAGAGAAAACAGAGTAGAAAATGCTCAGTCCATGATCTCTGAAGCTATGTGACCACAAAATTAACCACTGTACTTCCATTATTTAATGTTACCCATTAATTATGGAAACGTGTGGCTGAATTTATTAGTACCTTTGCACTTTTGTCATCCATGCATACATTTCTTTTCTTTATAGTGGACAAAAAGAAAAAAACAGTGAAAAGAACTCTATTTTTGCTTACTGTACAAAGACAGCGCAACATTATTGGAACCATTCAGAAGTTATATGAAATAATTGTCTTGTAGTGAACCTTCAAGAAGGCTAATTTCATTTCATTTAATTATTATCACCGATGTTTTCAATCTTCTAATCCCTCATTCAGCCAGTATAAATGGGGAAAAACACTCAGCCAACTGTTTCATGTCACTC